>NC_092242.1:50733519-51033519 GCF_036320965.1 Panulirus ornatus
CTTTCCACCTCCAATTTGGTCTCCCACTTCTCCTCGTTCCCTCCATCTCTGACACACATATCCTCTTTTTCAATCTTTCCTCACTCATTCTCTCCATGTGACCAAACCATTTCAAAACACCCTCTTCTGCTCTCTCAACCACACTCTTTTTATTACCACACATCTCTCTTACTCTTTCATTACTTACTCGATCAAACCACCTCACACCACATATTGTCCTCAAACATCTTATTTCCAGCACATCCACCCTCCTCCGCACAACTCTATCTATAGCCCACGCCTCGCAAACATATAACATTGTTGGACCCACTGTTACTTCAAACATACCCATTTTTACTTTCCAAAATAAAGTTCTCGACTTCCACACATTTTTCAACGCTCCCAGAACTTTCGCCCCCTCCCCAACCCTATGATTCACTTCTGCTTCCATGGTTTCATTCGCTGCCAAATCCACTCACAGATATCTAAAACACTTCACTTCCTCTAGTTTTTCTCCATTCAAACTTGCCTACCAATTGACTTGTCCCTCAACCCTACTGTACCTAATAACCTTGCTCTTATTCACATTTTCTCTCAACTTTCTTCTTTCACACACTTTACCAAACTCAGTCACCAGCTTATGCAGTTTCTCACCCGAATCAGCCACCAGTGCTGTATCATCAACGAACAACAACTGACTCACTTCCTAAACTCTCTCATCCACAACAGACTGCATACTTACCCCTCTTTCTAAGATTCTTGTATTCACCTCCCTAACATCCCCATCCACAAACAGATTAAACAACCATGGAGACATCACGCATCCCTGCCGCAAACCAACATTCACCGAGAACCAATCACTTTCCTCTCTTCCTACGCGTACACATGCCCTACATCCTTGATAAAAACCTTTCACTGTTTCCAACAACTTGCTTCCCGCACCATATATTCTTAATACCTTCCACAGAGCATCTCTATCAATTCTGTCATATTCCTTCTCCAGATCCATAAATGCTACATACAAATCCATTTCCTTATCTAAGTATTTCTCTCACACATTCTTGAAAGCAAACACCTGATCCACACATCCTCTACCACCACACTGCTCTTCCCCAATCTGATGCTCTGTACATGCCTTCACCCTCTCAATCAATACCCTCCCATATAATTTCCTAAGAATACTCAACAAACTTACACCTCTGTAATATGAGCACTCACTTTTATCTCCTTTGCCTTTGTACAGTGGCACTATGGAAGCATTTCGCCAATCCTCAGGCACCTCTCCATGAGTCATACGTACATTGAATAACCTTAACAACCAGTCAACAATATAGTCACCCCCTTTTTTGATAAATTCCACTGCAATATCATCCAAACCCGCTGCCTTGCCGGCTTTCATCTTCCGCAAAGCTTTTACTACCTCTTCTCTGTTTACTAAATCATTCTCCATCACCCTCTCACTTTGCACATCATCTCGACCAAAACACCCTATATCTGCCACTCTATCATCAAACACATTCAACAAACCTTCAAAATACTCACTCCATCTCCTTCTCACATCACCACTACTTGTTATCACCTCCCCATCAGCCCCTTCACTGATGTTCCCATTTGTTCCCTTGTCTTACGCACTTTATTTACCTCCTTCCAAAACATCTTTTCATTCTCCCTAAAATTTAATGATACTCTCTCGCCCCAACTCTCATTTGCCCTCTTTTTCAACTCTTGCACCTTGCCTCGTTTTTTTTTTTTTGAATATATACATCTCCCACTCATTTGCATTATTTCCCTGCAAAAATCGTCTAAAAGCCTCTCTCTTCTCTTTCACTAATAATCTTACTTCTTCATCCCACCACTCACTACCCATTCTAATCTGCCCGCCTCCCACGCTTCTCATGCCACAAGCATCTTTTGCGCAAGCCATCACTGCTTCCCTAGATACATCCCATTCCTCCCCCACTCCCCTTACATCCTTTGTTTTCACCTTTTTCTATTCTGTACTCAGTCTGTCCTGGTACTTCCTCACACAAGTCTCCTTTCCAAGCTCACTTACTCTCACCACTCTCTTCACCCCCAACATTCTCTCTTCTTTTCAGAAAACCTCTACAAATCTTCACTTTCGCCTCCACAAGATAATGATCAGACATCCCTCCAGTTGCGCCTCTCAACACATTAACATCCAAAAGTCTCTCTTTCGCGCACCTATCAATTAACACGTAATCCAATAACGCTTTCTGGCCATCTCTCCTTCTTACATACGTATACTTATGTATATCTCTCTTTTTAAACCAGGTATTCCCAATCACCAGTCCTTTTTCAGCACATAAATCTAGAAGCACTCCACCATTTTCAATTACAATGCTGAACACCCCATGTACACCAATAATTCCCTCAACTGCCACATTACTCACCTTTGCAGTCAAATTACCCATCACTATAACCCAGTCTCGTGCATCAAAACTACTAACACGCTCACTAAGCTGCTCCCAAAACACTTGCCTCTCATGATCTTTCTTCTCATGCCCAGGTGCATGTGCACCAATAATCACCCATCTCTCTCCATCCACTTTCAGTTTTACCCATATCAATCTAGAGCTTATTTTCTTACACTATCACGTGTATGTATATACATGTGTATGTGGGTGGGTTGGCCATTCTTTCGTCTGTTTCCTTGCGCTACCTCGCTAACGCAGGAGATAGCGGCAAAGTATAATAAATAAAATAGGTGAATAAATAAATTATTTTATTATTATTATACTTTGTCGCTGTCTCCCGCGTTTGCGAGGTAGCGCAAGGAAACAGACGAAAGAAATGGCCCAACCCCCCCCCATACACATGTATATACATACGTCCACACACGCAAATATACATACCTACACAGCTTTCCATAGCTTACCCCAGACGCTTCACATGCCTTGATTCAATCCACTGACAGCACGTCAACCCCGGTATACCACATCGCTCCAATTCACTCTATTCCTTGCCCTCCTTTCACCCTCCTGCATGTTCAGGCCCCGATCACACAAAATCTTTTTCACTCCATCTTTCCACCTCCAATTTGGTCTCCCTCTTCTCCTTGTTCCCTCCACCTCCGACACATATATCCTCTTGGTCAATCTTTCCTCACTCATCCTCTCCATGTGCCCAAACCACTTCAAAACACCCTCTTCTGCTCTCTCAACCACGCTCTTTTTATTTCCACACATCTCTCTTACCCTTACGTTACTCACTCGATCAAACCACCTCACACCACACATTGTCCTCAAACATCTCATTTCCAGCACATCCATCCTCCTGCGCACAACTCTATCCATAGCCCACGCCTCGCAACCATACAACATTGTTGGAACCACTATTCCTTCAAACATACCCATTTTTGCTTTACGAGATAATGTTCTCGACTTCCACACATTCTTCAAGGCTCCCAGAATTTTCGCCCCCTCCCCCACCCTATGATCCACTTCCGCTTCCATGGTTCCATCCGCTGCCAGATCCACTCCCAGATATCTAAAACACTTCACTTCCTCCAGTTTTTCTCCATTCAAACTCACCTCCCAATTGACTTGACCCTCAACCCTACTGTACCTAATAACCTTGCTCTTATTCACATTTACTCTTAACTTTCTTCTTCCACACACTTTACCAAACTCAGTCACCAGCTTCTGCAGTTTCTCACATGAATCAGCCACCAGCGCTGTATCATCAGCGAACAACAACTGACTCACTTCCCAAGCTCTCCCATCCCCAACAGACTTCATACTTGCCCCTCTTTCCAAAACTCCTGCATTTACCTCCCTAACAACCCCATCCATAAACAAATTAAACAACCATGGAGACATCACACACCCCTGCCGCAAACCTACATTCACTGAGAACCAATCACTTTCCTCTCTTCCTACACGTACACATGCCTTACATCCTCGATAAAAACTTTTCACTGCTTCTAACAACTTTCCTCCCACACCATATATTCTTAATACCTTCCACAGAGCATCTCTATCAACTCTATCATATGCCTTCTCCAGATCCATAAATGCTACATACAAATCCATCTATTGTTCAACGTATTCTCGCATACATTCTTCAAAGCAAACACCTGATCCACACATCCTCTACCACTTCTGAAACCACACTGCTCCTCCCCAATACGATGCTCTGTACATGCCTTGACCCTGTCCATCAATACCCTCCCCTATCATTTCCTAGGAATACTCAGCAAACTTATACCTTTGTAATTTGAACACTCACCCTTATCCCCTTTGTCTTTGTACAATGGCACTATACATGCATTCCGCCAATCCACAGGCACTTCACCATGACCCATACGTACATTGAATATCCTCACCAACCAGTCAACAATACAATCACCCCCTTTTTTAATAAATTCCATAACAATACCATCACCCGCCGCCTTGCCGGCTTTCATCTTCCGTAAAGCTTTCACTACCTCTTCTCTGTTTACCAAATCATTCTCTCTGACTCTCACTTCGCACACCACCTCGACCAAAACTCCCTATATCTGCCACTCTATCACCAAACACATTCAACAAACCTTCAAAATACTCACTCCATCTCCCTCTCACTTCACCACTACTTTTTATTACTTCCCCATCTGCCCCCTTCACCGATGTTCCCATTTGTTCTCTTAATCTTAAGCACTTCATTTACCTCCTTCCAAAACATCTTTTTATTTTTCTTAAGATTTAATGATACTCTCTCACCCCATCTCTCATTTATCCTCTTTTTCATCTTTTGCACTTTCTTTTGTCCTCTTGCCTCTTTCTTTCATGCATCTCCCAATCATTTTCTCTATTTCCCTGCAAAAATCGTCCAAATGCCTCTCTCTTCTCTTTCACTAATAACCTTACTTCTTCATCCCACCACTCACTCCCCTTTCTAATCTGCCCACCTCCCACCTTGCTCATGTCAAAGGCATCTTTTGCGCAAGCCATCACTGCTTCCCTAAATATATCCCATTCCTCCACCACTCCCCTTACGTCCTTTACTCTCACCTTTTTCCATTCTGCATTCAGTCTCTCCTGGTACTTCCTCACACAAGTCTCCTTCCCAAGCTCACTTTCTCTCGCTACTCTCTTCACCCCAACATTCTCTCTTCTTTTCTGAAAATTTCTACATATCTTCACCTCCGCCTCTACAAGATAATGATCAGACATCCCTCTAGTTGCACCTCTCAGCACATAAACATCCAAAAGTCTCACTTTCGCGCGCCTATCAATCAACACGTATTCCAGTAACGCTCTTTGGCCATCTCTCCTACTTACATACGTATGCTTATGTATATCTCTCTTTTTAAACCAGGTATTCCGAATCACCAGTCCTTTTCATCACACAAATCTACAAGCTCTTCACCATTTCCATTTGCAACACTGAACACCCCATGTACACCAATTATACTCTCAACTGCCACATATATATATATATATATATATATATATATATATATATATATATATATATATATATATAGCGGGCTTGAAAAACACGATTCATTTTACGAAACTTTAATGAAAAGGAATCTAAAGCTTATGTCGGAATTTATGGTATGTTTTGCCCCGTCCCGTCCCGTCCCGTCTCTCTCTCTCTCTCTCTCTCTCTCTCTCTCTCTCTCTCTCTCTCTCTCTCTCTCTCTCTCTCTCTCTCTCTCTCTCTCTCTCTCTCTCTCTCTCTCGATTGCCGACATGCAGTAGCCTGGTGGTAGGAGGTAAACCAGCCAGCATGCAGTAGCCTGGTGGCAGGAGGTAGGCTGGCCAACATGCAGTAACCTGGTGGCAGGAGGTAGGCTGGCCAACATGCAGTAACCTGGTGGCAGGAGGTAAGCTGGCCAACATGCAATAGCATGATGGCAGGAGGTAGGCTGGCCAATATGCAGTAGCCTGGCGGCAGATGGTAGTCTGGCCAACATGCAGTACCCTGGTGGCAGGAGATAGGCTGGCCAACATGCAGTACCCTGGTGGCAGGAGGTAGGCCAACCAACATGCAGTACCCTGGTGGCAGGAAGTAGGCTGGCCAACGTGCAGTAACATGGTGGCAGGAGGTAGGCTGGCCAACATGCAGTAACCTGGTGGCAGGAGGTAGGCTGGCCAACGTGCAGTAACATGGTGGCAGGAGGTAGGCTGGCCAACATGCAGTAGCATGGTGGCAGGAGGTAGGCTGGCCAACATGCAGTAACATGGTGGCAGGAGGTAGGCTGGCCAACATGCAGTCCATGATCAATGCAGCCTAAGGGGCCCGGTATGAGGTGGGGTGAAGGGGGGACCACAGGGTCATATATCCAGCCTGGTGATCAATGCAGCCTTACCCTCTTCCTGGCGAGCTGGAGCCTACGATATACACCGTAGTGACACCTCAGACATGCCATACACCCAACGATACTTGCCATACACCTAGCGATACTCGTCATATACCCACCGATACTTGCCATACACCCACTGATAGCTGTCATACACCTATCCACACTTGTCATGCATCTATCGATACTTTTCATACACCCAGGTATACTTACCATAACATCCAACGATACGTTCCATACACCTGTCGGTTCTTGCTGTACACCCACCCAGACTTGTCATACACCCGTCGATACTTGCTATACACTCAGCTGTCCTTGCCATACACCCAGTGATACTTGCTATACACTCAGCTGTCCTTGCCATATACCCAGTGATACTTGCTATACACCTGACGATGCTTGCCACACACTTGCAAATACTTGCTATACACCCAGTGATACTTGCTATACACTGACGATACTTGCCATATTCTTGACGATACTTGTTCTACATCCAGTGATACTTGCTATAAACCTAACGATATTTGCCATACACCTGATGATACTTGCCATACACTTGAAGATACTTACCATACACCAAGTGATACATGCTATACGCCTTTCAGTACTTGCCATACACCTGACGATACTTGTTATTCACTCAGTGATACTTACCATACACCTTCGATACTTGCCATACGCCTACGATACTTGCCATACACCCAGTGATACTTGCCATATACGTACGATACTTGCCATACACTTGAAGATACTTGCCATACACCAAGTGATACATGCTATACGCCTGACGATACTTGCCGTACACTCAGTGATACTTACCATACACATACGATACTTGACATACACCCAGTGATACTTGCCATACACCCAGTCATACTTGCCATATATTCAGTCATACTTACCATATACTCAGTCATACTTGCCATATACTCAGTCATACCTGCCGCACACTTATCAATACTTTTATTTGCTAAACTAGAGATACTGAAGCCTTTTTTTCCTAATGAATATTTAATCTAAACAAGAAGCGTTTACTGCCCCTGAGGGTCGACCTCCTGCCACAGGAGTCACCAGGTTATCATGGCTGGACCTCTCCATGACAAGGACCCCATCTTCCCAGGCCACGACCCCAGGTAATACATACCCGAAATTTATGTGTCTGAAAGATTTTGGAGAGGGGAGAAGTGAGGGGAGGTCAGAGAGGGAAGGAGTTAGGTCAGGTCGAGCAGGGCAGAGGAAGGGTCAAGTGTTCAGTGGGGGAGGGAAGGGGTAAGGTAAGGTCACGAAAGGCAGGAGGACAGGTTAGTGGAGAGGGCAGGGATGAGGCAGGTCAGGGAGGATTATAGAAGGGGTTAGGTAGAAGGGAGAGGTGAGATGTGAGGTCAGGAAAGGGAGTCAGGGAAGAGAGGAAAGGCTTGAGGAGGGAGCCGGACACGGGAAGGTGGGTCAGTATACCACCTATTGATTACCTAAGTCATGAAAGTGAACCGCTGGCCTGTTACCTGCTGGCCTGCTGCCTGTTGACCTGTGTTTAGCCTGCTTCCTGCTAGCCTGCAGGTAGCCTGCTTTATGTTGGCCTGTGTCTGGCCTGTATATGACCTGCTTCTTGCTGGCTTATGTCTGGCCTGCCTCCTTCTGGCCTCGGTGGGTGTGTGTGTGGGACCTACATCCTGCTGGCCTGGGTGTGTGTGGGTCCGTATCTGTTAGTGTTGCATTTCTATGATAAAGGTATTCGTTGCGTCTTTGCTTAGACTGCCCTACGTCTCCATACGTCTGTTGGTGAGATGTTTCATCACGTCTTACCGTACACCTCCCTTGCCTGACTCCCAGTTTACATTCTCTTGTTCCGGATTCTCGTCTGACTCGAAATAACAGTTATACGTTCACGTCGTCGTGGCCTCCTGAGAATATATAAATTGCGATAATGCCTCCCGTCATCTTTTTTGATAAAGCAGGGACATCGGGGGTTTCCTTCCTCTCGCTGTTGAGCATTCCACTCATCCTCTGTTCCCATACTGGGAGGGATTTTTCTATGGAAATTTTTGATCGGCAAGAATGTCAGAAGGGGTGAGAAGACATCCCCTCACCCGATTTCCAAAAAGGTACCCCTTCTGTATCGTACATTGTCTACTGGACCATACAATAACCATCGTACCATACAGCACATACTGCACGGTACATTAAGCACCCGGACCATGTGAGCAGCAAGCGCAGGAAAGTTTTGTAATGGTTTCTGGGGACACGAGAAGTGCGGTATGATATTATCTCTAATGTAACAGTTCAATATCCACCAGTGCATTGTGGTCCGGCTGCTTGACACGAGACCAACTGAGATCTGAAACCATGATTAATTTTTGATGTGCGTCAGACAGATACATCAACTGGCAACACGTTTCTGTACGCACCTAAGTTAAGATAAGCATCAGTTCAAAAATCAAGACTGCACCTATGGCTTCAAGAACTGTATGTTAGGAGAAGCTCTAGACTCATGTTACGTGTCTATGTATCCCTTTCGAGATACCCACGAGACTCATCATATAAGGATACCAGACTACTGTGGCATCTCCAGCCTGGGTCAGACGAGCGTTACGCGTAGTTTCATAAACATCTCCCGGTCCAGTTTACCTGACGTCATTTTTCAACCTTGACAAAAATACAGACTGCTTCCCTCGCGACCTTTAGTCCCCTGATGTTCTGGTGGTAAGCCCGACGTGCTGTCAGTCTCCAGGTCTCCCTCATTGTACACCATTGGAATTCGTTTCCCGCAGTATGATATTCACCGTGTGTCCTGTTTATCGCATAACCTATCGTCGTGATTTCTGCACTTTGACCTGTATAATGCCTATCCTAGCTTCAGGACGTTCACTGTGTACCTTGGTTAATACCTGTTCACTCTGCGGGACTTTCACTATCTTTGTTTGATACATAGCCTTTCCTTAGGTAAAGTTTTCTACAGCTATTTGTGATACCACCGCCTCGTTTTGTATGGGCCTCTCTGCCATATTGCGTTGACCATGTTTCATAATCTTGGCATTATCAGCAAACACATACACAAACACATACCTCCTTTCATTACTATTTTCGCTAGCTCCTGTCTGACACGGGCCAGTTTAGAAATCTTTTCCTCATTTCAGAAGATCAGAAATAACAGTAGCCCCAAAACTGAACCATGAGTAACCCCACTTCCAGCCTTCTACCACCTTAGAAAATTTTCATCTTATGCGTTGTCTGTTCCCTCCCAGTTAGACAACTGCCCTCCCCCGATACCAAACTGCCCTCATTATCAATATTCTGTGGAACACATATCCAAGGCTCCTGACTTTATCTCCCTACATCCTGACTATATTCTGTGGTACTGGTGTGTATATCTGGACCAAATCTACGTCACCTATATTTTGATATACTACCACTACATTGATTATCGCTTGTTAAACTGGAGTTGCCGAGTGGTAAGCTTATGTGGGCCTAACTCCTTAATGAGGCTCCCCACGTCACTTGAATTCACCTCACTATATTCTCAGATATCTCAGCCCTCCCTGGCTGGTAGCAGTTCACCGCAAATCTTAGAAAAAAGATGTACTTTAAAACTTTGCATCCACCCCTTCATTATGCTCTCATCTATATCAGTAAGTCCTCCCAAGCCCTTTAATCTAATTGATTTAGTGCTCTACTATCCAATTGTCCCATATAGAGGTACGCAAGAGTTTAAGGTATTGCTGTGTCTCGTATAGATACAGGCGGTAGTTTGAGGTGTTACTGTGTCACATAGAGATATAGGCAGTAGCTGAAGGTGTTGCTGTGTCTCGTATAGATACGGGCAGTAGTTTGAGGTGTTACTTTGTCTCGTATAGATATAGGCAGTAGTTTGAGTTGTTGCTGCGTCACATATAGATATAGGCAGTAGTTTGAGTTGTTGCTGCGTCACATATAGATATAGGCAGTAGCTGAAGGTGTTGTTGTGTCTTGTATAGATATAGGCAGTAGTTTAAGGCGTTCCTGTTTCCCATGTTCAATATAGGCAGTAGTTTAAGGTGTTCCTACGTCCCATTTGTTTACAGATAGTAGTTGAAGGCGTCCCTGTGTCCCATATACGTGTAGGCAGCGATTTAAGGTGTTCCTGTGTCTTATATACGTATAGTTTATATATTTGAGTATATCATCTTCTCCCTGTGTTCTTGCATCATTTGATACTGCCTATCTAAATCATCTCCCTGGGTCCTTGCATCGTCTAACACTGCCCATCTATATCATCCTTCCCTAGGGTCCTTCCTTTACCAGTGTAGTCACTCTGTCCCTTGGGATAAATCGTCAGGTACAACACTCCAAACTGACGTCTCAAGAGAGTCTTAAGTTCGACCCGTGAAGCATTTTGCCCCTGCTGACCCTTGCTGGCCCTTGCTAACTATTGCTGACCCTTCCTGGCCTTTGCTAACGCTTGTTGACCCTCACTAACCCTTATTGACCCTTTCTGGGCCTTACCAACTCTTGTTGACCCTTGCTCCTTAACTTCCATCTACGCTTTCCACTCACCATCTCTCCCTCTGACCGACACTGACTCCGCCAGAATAGCACCTCAGTTATCATCCCCGAGGGTGATTCTGTTGCCACAATATCTGTAAACCCTTCGAACTTCCACTGGTCTCCCACTGCTCACTGTCACCTGACTCACTGTGGTGTGATTACCGTTTGTGATTACTATTATATGTTAAGGCGAGAGAGTTTCACACTCGTGTTGACCCGTCTCTTAACCTTGTGCATGAGTACCATGTCTTTAATCCTATGCACACACACACACACACACACACACACACACACACACACACACACACACACACACACACACACTAGCTTGTGCCAGATACCATTCTATCGACAAGCCCCTGGGCGAGGATGAACAGCTGGGTGGACTACGGACCGGCTGCCGCAACCAGAATTCGAACCTGTGTGGGTGTGATCTTAGGCGACTCATGCATGCGTGAAGGTCACTAACACTAACCGCTACACCAAGGAGGTGTGTGTGTGTGTGTGTGTGTGTGTGTGTGTGTGTGTGTGTGTCACTACCCATTTATACTGTTCTGTACGAGTCAAGTTTTACACCCATGGGGCCTCAATCCTTGGGCGTTTTTACTAAAATACAACTTCTTACAGTTTTGTTATGTATGCTTCTGCATTAATCAAATCTTGGTCATTTTAGTTCATTCATCAACCTCTCTCATATCATGAAAGTACTTTTTTACCTTTTCTTTAATAATCCTATTGCTTAATTTCATGTTATGTCCTACATTTCTCAAAGGCTGTTCACTATCCACGTAATCGACCTGTTTTAAAAACTTTAAGGATGTGACCAGGTCACCCCTCACTCTTTTCTCTTCCAAGGTGGTGAGATTTAAAACCTTATGCCATTCCCTGTAACTCAGGTCTCGTAATTCATGCACCATCTCTGTTGCCGTCCTCTGGACCTTCTCTATTAGCTCTTTGTGTTTCTTTAGATGCGGTGACCAAAGTTAAAAATATATTGTAGTTTTGGCCTTATGTCGGATATGAAAGCTGATCTAGTACCTGCCAGCAACCAATTTGTCTCCTTAACTATTCTCCTAATATGGGACTCTGATGACGGGTTAGGGACGATCTTGACTCCCAAGTCCTTCTCACATACAGAATCCTAAAGCTTATATCCTTCCGGAAAATAACCATATTCAGGCTTTGTTTCTCCTTGTACCATCATCATTACTTTATATTTTCTCGGTTTTAATTTCATCAACTTAGTAGTCTGTTTAGATCCCTTTGTATACTGATACAATCCTCCTTGCTTTTCACTTCCCTCATGACTTTTCCATCATCTGCGAACATATCCAGGTAGGAGTCCATACCTTCAGGCAAATTATGTACATAAATCAAGAATATTGGTCCCAGAACTGAACCCTGTTGCACTACGGGGTCACCTCCACCCATCTGGGGAAGGCTCCTCTGATATAGGTCTTCTGTGCCCTTCCACTGAGATAGTCCCCTATCCATCAAAGACGTTCACTCCTCTTTCCTGCCAGGTGATCTTACTTCTTAATCGGCTTACCATGTGGTACGGTGTCAGATGCTTTCTGGTAGTCCAGATACAAACAATCCACCCAGCCTTCCCTTCTGTCTCGGCCAGAGCTCCCTCTCTCGTAGAAATCTAAGAGATTCCTTAGACATGACCTCCTTTCCTTAAAACGTGCCATTTCTCACTTAGGTAACTTTTCGCCCGTAGAAAGTCATCCATTTGCTATTTTATCATCTTTTATAGAACCTCACACACCACCAGTCGGCTCTGGAAAGCGATGAGCTCTACAGGAAGTAGGGGGCCTGGGGAGGGGCAGGCTCTGCAGGAGGTGGGCGTCTGGGAGGGGATGGCCATGCAAGGGATGGTGATCTGAGGGGAAGCGCCGTACAGGGGATGTGGGCCCTCTGGGGAGGGGAGGACTGTGCATTGAGGGGGGTCTGAGGAGGGGAGGACTTTGCAGGAAGATGGGGTCGGAGGAGGGGAGGGCCATGCAAGGGGTGAGGGTCTTGGGATAGGCGGGTCGTGCAGGGGTGAAGGTCCTGGGAATTGACAGTCGTGCAAGAATTTGAGTCTGAGGAAGGGCGGGTAGTGCAGGGTTGGTGTGTGAGGAGGGTGGAGGAGTGCAGGGGTTGGGGTCTGGGGAGGGGAGGGGAGTGCAGGGAGTAGGGATCAGGCAGGGGAGGGGTCATGCAGTAGGTGGGTGTCACATAATAGAGGAAGTGTTTGTGTGGAATGTCTGGCCTCAAAAGTGACCAAAATAATCGAAGCTTCGAGGCTAGGTTCAAGGCCAGCTGAAGGACACAGTATTGAACAATTCTGAACAACATAACAAACGAAAACTTCATCACCCTAAAAAGTGACCTGAAATGATGGTATGAAGACAGGAGGACGTAAATGTAATAGCAATGTGGGCGAAAGGTTTTCACGTGCAGTGAGGCTGAGCACTGCAATATACTACCTCCCGGTGGAGTAAATACAGAGATTATAATGATTTTCACATCAAGGCTAGACAAGTCATTGACTCATATCTGCTCTTAGTAAAAACAAGTTTTTACCACTAATCAGCCGTACGGCAAATGTTGTCAGACTCATTGAGAACGTTCTCCAGTCTACACTTCCCTATAGAATTCCATAGCAGTATATCCCCCTGTACTGCATGGTAATTTTTTTTCAGCTTTTACCTGTCGGTAAGAAGGTGCCCTCGGCTTTTATATTTTGTTTCAACCATTATTTTCAGGACAACACAAGAAATGTTCTTGTTATGGACCATAAGGTCTCTTGTTATTCCCATGCATACCTCCCATTCCTACGTGCAGCTTGCACCTTACCGTCATTTTACCATCCCCTGTTTTTCTAATCAACCATTCCCTGCGCCTCTATGGGAAATGTAAAGGCACAGACCTCCACCAGTTAACCATCCTCTCTCCCATGTATACCAACCAGTCTCCTGTGCACATACCAGTCCCATGTATTCTTACCAGTCTCCTGTGCACATACCAGTCCCATTTATACTTACCAGTCTCCTGTGCACATACCAGTCCCATGTATACCTACCAGTCTCCTGTGCACATACCAGTCCCAAGTATACCTACCAGTCTCCTGTGCACATACCAGTCCCATGTATACCTACAAGTCTCATTTGCATTTACCAGTCCTGGTTGTACTAACCAGTCTCTTGTGCACCTACCAGTCCCAGGTGCGCCGACCTGTCCCATATATGCCTACCAGTCCCAGTTGCGTTTACCAGTCCCGTGAGCACCTACCAGTCCCAAGTGCACCTACCAGTCCCATGTGCACCTACCAGTCCCATGTGCACGAGGTGCCTGAGCACATCGGCTCTGGAGAAGTAGTGAGCGAGGTGCACATCCTTCAGACTGTTGTATGCTTGACCAGCCTCGCTCATCCCCATCCTCTTGATCGTTCTGACGTACCACACTTGCTGCACGTAACGCTACGTCTGTGGCTGCTGCAGGTGAGGCTACATCTGTGGCTGCTGCAGATGACGCTAGACGTGTAGCTGCTGCAGATGATGCTATACCTGTGGTTGCTGTAGGTGACGCTACATCTGTGGTTGCAGCAGGTGACGCTACACTTATGGTTGCCGCAGGTGACGCTGCACTTGTAGCTGCTACAAGCGACGCTGCACTTGTGGTTGCCGTAGGTGACGCTACACTTATGGTTGCCGCAGGTGACGCTACACTTATGGTTGCCGCAGGTGACGCTACACTTATGGTTGCCGCAGGTGACGCTACGCTTATAGTTGCCGCAGGTGACGCTACACTTATGGTTGCCGCAGGTGACGCTACACTTATGGTTGCCGCAGGTGACGCTACACTTATGGTTGCCGCAGGTGACGCTACACCTGTGACTGTTGCAGGTGAACGCTACACCTGTGGCTTTTGTAGTACGAACACCTGGATTTTCAGTTCCACGTTTCTGTTAGATTCTCCTTGGACACAAATGATCTTTTTTTTTTATATATATATTCTTTTTCATTTAGTATTTGCTATAGAGTGAATGCTATTGAAAAATTGATAACACTTTGGTACATGTGTCTGATGTAAGTTACGACCTTCATATTGCCAGGTGTAATGTATAGCGAAAGGAATGTAGACCATATATACCTGACCATCGACCCGCTACAGGTATCTGACGATCTCTATGACTGGTATCTCAACATCACACATGGGCCAGAAGTCGTTGTCACTCATGAAATCTCTTCAGGTTATCTATCATGTCTGTAGGAGGACGTGTTATTGAGGCCAGAGGCGGGGGGGTGTTCTCTGCGCCCTGCTGGGGATATTAGCCGCCTTGGCCTTTGGCGACCCCAAGCACGTGACAAGCCGCAGGTAACGACCTGAACAACTGCTGCAGTCATGGAGGTGTGTCCTCTCGGGTGCTGGTGATGTCTGTATTGAGGGGAAAATTCACTGACGCTCGGTCACATAAAAGGGTTCTCGCCTACATGGTATTGCCACAGAGGCAGAGAAGTGGACGTGCCGGAGCGCTACAAGGACCGCCATGGCACAGTAGAGCTTCCCCTACACTACTGCCGGTGCTCCAGGAAATATGTTGCCAACCACAGGATGAGAGCAACGCTCACACCACCACCACCGTTCCTCACCACACACTGCTGAACCTGGCTGCCCGTAGCCCCCCCTCTCTCTCTCCCTCCCTCCCTCCCTCCGCAGTCTCCCCTCCAAGCCACTACCACACCCCCAGGTCCCTCCCTTCCCCACCACTACCCCACCCTACCCCTCCACACCATTTTTTCCTGATATAGTGGTTAGAGGAGAGAAGGAAGAGGTGAGACAAGGGAAGGGATAGTTTGAAATGAAAGAGATGAGTAAGGTGTGGCTAATTTTCTGGAATAATGTTTTGGCACCTTATTTATATACCCCGGAAGACTAGAGATGTATATTTCTTTTTATAAGAGATTCACGAAACTAAGCAAAACATTTTTCCCTGTGTATATCGGTGGATGACTGGAGCCTCCCTGAGCGCTGTGAGGCTTCGAGGGAACCAAAAGATCCATGTTTGTGCGAGTCTGTAGTTTGTATCATGGTTGTGTTTGGTGTGACTGGTTCAGTGTTGTATCGTTCGTGCTGTTCTGCGGTGTTTTCAATGTTGGAGTATCTTACATCTGTGACGAATACTAGATCCGTAATTAGTGTCCTCTGTAACTTGACACGCAAGGGACGTTGGTATCGGTGAGGAGGTTAGGACAGGTATTATCATGGACTTGACTAAATTTAATTGTTGGTTCTCTGAAAGGTGAGAGAATCTGTAACACACTGGTCAGGGTCACGTATTCCCGAGCAGACCTCTTTATGGTGTGATGTGTTATCATACCCTCTGATGTTAGTATGTGACCCAGAATTCTGCAGCTCTTCTCGTGCACTATCATGTTACCTTCCATAATTATATCGTTGAGTTATATTCTCCCTAGCAACACTGTGGTAGATTTGTTTACGTGTGTAATGATTTAGAAAGTTACACAGAAGTCTTTCTGTGATCTCTGGTATGCCTAGTTGTAGTAGTTTATGAGTCTTTCGTCTGTCCTTTCTGAAAGCTTTACTTTTGTATCTTTTTATAACAGCAATATGTACCTTGTTCTCTGGAAAAGTCTTCTGCCGCAATTACAGTTGCTGAGGTGATGTTTTTGCCTTTCCGGAAACCATTATGATTCTAGTTCTAAAGGTTGTTTTCAAGGTGTCCTCTTTACCTGAGGTTCATAATTCTTTCAGAAAGTTTCCATGGGACTTCCAGGAAGGATATGGGACGGTAATTGTGTGGGGTCTGTTTCTAGCATTCCTGGTTACTCTGGCCTCTGTGAACTTTCGTGGAACGTTTTCTATGCTTATCATAGCAGTGCAGATATTGAAAAGGTATTAAAGTCCTTATTGGGGCAACACACTGACTTGTCTCTACATGATCCCCACCCCTCCACACCACTAGCAGATCCCCACCCCTCCATACCACCACCAGACACCACTCCTCCACACCACTACCAGATCCCCACCCCTCCATACCACCACCAGACACCACTCCTCCACACCACCACCAGACACCACCCCTCCACACCACTAGCAGATCCCCACCCCTCCACACCACTACCAGAGACCACCCCTCCACACCACCACCAGACACCACCCCTCCACACCACTACCAGATCCCCCCCCTCCACACCACCACCAGAGACCACCCCTCCATACCACCACCAGACCCCACCCCTCCACACCACCACCAGAGACCACCCCTCCATACCACCACCAGACCCCACCCCTCCACACCACCACCAGAGACCACCCCTCCACACCACCACCAGACCCCACCCCTCCACACCACCACCAGACACCACCCCTCCACACCACTACCAGATCCCCCCCCTCCACACCACCACCAGAGACCACCCCTCCACACCACCACCAGACCCCACCCCTCCACACCACCACCAGACACCACCCCTCCACACCACTAGCAGATCCCCCCCCTCCACACCACCACCAGACCCCACCCCTCCACACCACCACCAGAGACCACCCCTCCACACCACCACCAGACACCACCCCTCCACACCACCACCAGACACCACCCCTCCACACCACCACCAGAGACCACCCCTCCACACCACCACCAGAGACCACCCCTCCACACCACCACCAGACACCACCCCTCCACACCACCACCAGAGACCACCCCTCCACACCACCACCAGACCCCACCCCTCCACACCACCACCAGACACCACCCCTCCACACCACCACCAGACCCCACCCCTCCACACCACCACCAGACCCCACCCCTCCACACCACCACCAGACACCACCCCTCCACACCACTACCAGATCCCCCCCCTCCACACCACCACCAGACCCCACCCCTCCACACCACCACCAGAGACCACCCCTCCACACCACCACCAGACACCACCCCTCCACACCACCACCAGACACCACCCCTCCACACCACCACCAGAGACCACCCCTCCACACCACCACCAGAGACCACCCCTCCACACCACCACCAGACACCACCCCTCCACACCACCACCAGAGACCACCCCTCCACACCACCACCAGACCCCACCCCTCCACACCACCACCAGAGACCACCCCTCCACACCACCACCAGAGACCACCCCTCCACACCACCACCAGACCCCACCCCTCCACACCACCACCAGACACCACCCCTCCACACCACCACCAGACACCACCCCTCCACACCACCACCAGAGACCACCCCTCCACACCACCACCAGACCCCACCCCTCCACACCACCACCAGAGACCACCCCTCCACACCACCACCAGAGACCACCCCTCCACACCACCACCAGACCCCACCCCTCCACACCACCACCAGACCCCACCCCTCCACACCACCACCAGACCCCACCCCTCCACACCACCACCAGAGACCACCCCTCCACACCACCACCAGACACCACCCCTCCACACCACCACCAGACACCACCCCTCCACACCACTAGCAGATCCCCACCCCTCCACACCACCACCAGACCCCACCCCTCCACACCACCACCAGACACCACCCCTCCACACCACCACCAGACACCACCCCTCCACACCACTAGCAGATCCTCACCCCTCCACACCACCACCAGACCCCACCCCTCCACACCACTACCAGATCCTCACCCCTCCACACCACTATCAAATCCCCTTCCGTCCACACCACCACCCCTCTACACCACCACCTCTCCACACCACCACCCCTCCACACCACCACCACATCCCCACCTCTCCACACTGCTACCAGACCCCCAAACCTCCAACACACTACCACGACACCCCCTACCCCCACCCCATCACCAAACCCTCAACAATATACCGCGTCTCCCCTGAGTTCGACCCCGGAGTTCCCCAGCACCTGGCAGCCATGGCCCCGTGCGTGTCATTATCTGCACGCTACCTAGTTGCTCTCTCTCTCTCTCTCTCTCTCTCTCTCTCTCTCTCTCTCTCTCTCTCTCTCTCTCTCTCTCTCTCTCTCTCTCTCTCTCTCTCATATATATATATATATATATATATATATATATATATATATATATATATATATATATATATATATATATATATATATATATATATATACGCATGTACATTTTCATACTTGCTTACCTTTGTCCATATACCGGCTCCACCCTACCCCACAGGAAACAGCAGTGCCACCCCACTGCAACAGCGAGGTACAGCCAAGAAACATAAGGAGAAAGGCGACATCCGCTCAAACACGGGTAGTTATGGGCTGACGAGGAGATGGAATGAGTATTTTGAAGGACTGTTAAATGTGTTTGATGATAGAGTGGCAGATGTAGTGTTTTGGCTGGGATGGCATGCGAAGTGAGAGAGTCATAGAGAGTGGTTTGCTGGAGAGAGAGGAGGTGGTTAAAGCCTTGCGGAAAGTCAAATGCAGCAAGGTGGCGGGATTAGATGGGATTGCAGTTGAACAAAGTGGGTGACTGTGTTGCTGATTGGTTGATATGTATGTATGGATCATGGTGAAGTGCTTAAAGATTGGGGGAATGCATGTATAGTGCCATTGTATAAGTGAAAGGGGATAAAATGAGTGTTCAAACTACAGAGGTATAAGTTTGCTGAGAGTACCTGGTGAGTTGTACGGGAAGGTATTGATTGAGAGGGTGAAGGCATGTAAAGAGCATCAGATTGGGGAAGAGCACTGTGGTTTCAAAAGTGGCACAGGATGTGTGGATCAGATGTTTGAAGAATATGTGTGAGAAATACTTAGAAAAAATAGATAGATTTGTATTTGGTATTTTTGGATCTAGAGAAGGCTTATGACAGGGTTGATAGAAATGCTCTGTGGAAGGTCTTAAGAATGTAGGTTGTAGGAGGTAAGCTGCTAGAAGCTATGAGAAGTTTTTATCAAGGGTGTAAGGTGTGTGTACGAGCAGGGAAAGATGAGACTGAATGGTTCCCAGTGCAGGTCGGTCTGCGGCAAGCGTGTGTGATTTCACCAAGGTAGTATGATTTGTGTATGGATGGGGTGGAGAGAGGTAAATGCAAGTCTTGGAGAGGGGGACGAGTATGCAGTCTGGTAGGGATGAGAGGGCCTGGGAAGTGAGTCAGTTGTTGTTCGCCGATCATACTGCACTGGTGGCTGATTCAAGTGAGAAACTGCAGAAGTTGGTGACTGACTTTGGATGTGTGTGTGAAAGGAGAAAGTTGAGAGTAAATGTGAATAAAAGCAAGGTTAATATGTTCAGCAGGGTGAGACAAGTTAGTTGGGATGCAAGTTTGGATGGAGAAAAATTGGAGGAAGTGAAATGTTCTAGATATCTGGAATTGGACTTGGCAGAGAATGGAACCATGGTAGCGGAAGTGAGTCATAGGATAAGGGAAGGGACGAAGATTCTGCGAGCGATGAAGAATGTGTGGAAAGAGAGAACGTTGTTTCGGAGGGCAACCATGGGTATCTTTGAGGGAATAGTAGCTCCAAAAATACTGTGTGGTTGTGAGGCATGGCCTATAGATAGGGTTGTACGGAGAGAGTGGATGTGCTGGAAATAAAATGTGTGAAGACAGTTTTGTGTGATGTAAAAAGGTTTGATCGAGTAAGTAATAAAAGGATAAAAGAGGTGTGGAAATAAAAGAGTGCGATTGAGAGAGAAGAGGATGTATTGAAATGGTATGGACTTATGGAAAGAATAAGTGGGAAAAGGATTACAAAAAGGATATATATGTGTCAAAAGTGAGGGAACAAGAAGTGGGAGACCAAATTGTAGAAGGAAGGATGAAATGAAAAATATCTTGAGCGATCGGGGCCTGAACATGCAGGAGGGTGAAAGGTGTCCATGGAATATAGTGAATTTTAATGATGTGGTATACTGGGGTCAACGTGCTGTCATTGGATTGAACCAGGGCATGTGAAACGTCCAGAGTAACCTATGGAAAGGTCTGTCGTGCCTGGTTGTGGAGAGGGAGCTGTGATTTCGGCGCATTGCATATGACAACCAGAGCATGAATGTGAGCGGGTGTTGCCTTCGTCTATTACTTGGTGTTACCTCGATGTCGCAGCGGGCGGCGATCGGGTGTGACAGAAGAGAAGATAATGTATGAGTCATCTTTCTTTCTTTTCTTTCATGTATCTGTGCTTTTTCCTTGTGGGATGGGGTGTCGTCAGAAATGGATGAAGGCAAGCAGTATCAATAATATGAAGGGTAGTGAATGGTGGAATAAAGAAGTAAGGTTATTAAAGAAAGCGAAAAGAGAGGCGTTTCGACGATACTTACAGGGAAGAAGTGCAAATGACTGGTAAATATATAAATGAAAGCGGCAGGAGGTCAAGCGAAAGGTGCAAGAGGTGAAAAAGAGGGCAGATGCGAGATGGGGTGAGAGAGTATCACTAAATTTAAGGGAGAATAAAAAGATATTTTGGAAGGTGGTAAATAAAGTGCGTAAGACAAGAGAACAAATGGGTACATCGGTGAAGGGGGCAAATAGAAAGGTAATAACCGTTAACGATGAAGTGAGAAGGAGATGGAGTGAGTATTTTGAAGGTTTGTTGAATGAATTTGATGATAGAGTAGCAGATATGGGGTGCTCTGGCAGGGGATGTGTGCGAAGTGAGAAGGTCAGGGAAATTGTTTTGGTAAACAGAGAAAAGGTGGTGAAAGCTTTTGTGGAAGATGAAACCCGGCAAGGCGTCGGGGTTGGGTGGTATTGTAGTTGTATTTATTAAAAAAAAGCGGATGACTGTGTTGTTGAGTGATTGGTGAGGATATTCACTTTACGTATGGCTCATGGTGAAGTGCCTGAGGATTGGCGGAATGCATGCATAGCGCCATTGTACAAACGCAAATGGATAAAGGAGAGTGTTCAAACTACAGAGGCATAGGTTTGTTGAGTATTCCTGGGAAATTATATGGGAAGGAATTGATTGAGAGGGTAAAGGCATGTACGGAGCATCAGACTGGGGAAGAGCGTGTGGTTTCAGAATTGGTATTTGCTTTGAAGAATGTATGTGAAAATTATTAAAAAAAAAAAAAAAAAGAACATGGATTTGTATGTAGCATTTATGGATCTGGAGAAAGCATACGATAGGATGGATAGAGATGCTTTTGGAAGGTTTTATGAGTTTACGGCGTGGGAGGTAAGTTGCTAGAAGCAGTGAAAAGATTTTACCAAGGATGAAAGGCATGTGTACGAGTGCGAAGAGAGGAGAGTGATTAGTATCCAGTGAATATCGGTTTGCAGCAAGGTTGTATGATGTCCGCATGGTTGTTTAGTTGTTCATGGATGGGGTGGCTAGGGAGGTAAATGCAAGAGTTTTGGAGAGAAGGGCGAGTATACAGGATGTTGTTGATGAGAGGACCTGGGAAGTAAGTCAGTTGTTCCACGAAGATACAGCTCTAGCGGTGGATTCGGGTGAGAAACTGCAGAGGTTGGTGACTGAGTTTGGAAAAGTGTGTAAAAGGAAAAGTTGATAGTAAATGTTAATAAAACAAGGTTATTACGTTCGGTATGTTTGAATGGAGGAAAGTTGGAGGAAGTTAAGAGTTTTCTATATTTAGGAGTGGACTTAGCAGCGGATGGAACCATGGAAGCAGAAGTGAGTCACAGGGTGGGGGAGAGGGCGAAGGTTCTACGAACGATGAAGAACTGCGGAAGGAGAGAACGTTATCACGGAGAGCAAAAATGGGTATGTTTGAAGGAATAGTGGTTCCAACAACGTTATATGGTTGCGTGTAATGGGCTATAGAAAGGGTTGTGCGGAGGAGGGTGGATGAAGTTGTGTGAGGTGGTTTGATCGAGTAAGTAATGGAAGGGTAAGAGATGTGTGGAAATAAGAAGAGTGTGGTTGAGAGAGCAGAGGAGGGTGTGTTGAAATGGTTTGGACATATGGAGAGAATGAATGAGGAAAGGTTGAAAAAGAGGATATATATGCCAGGTGAAGGGAACAAGAAAAGGGAGACCAAATTGGAGGTGGAAGGTGGAGTGAAAAACATTTTGAGCCATCGGGGCCTGAACATACAATAGGGTGAATGGCGTGCAAGGAAAAGAGGGAATTGGAACGGTATGGTATACCTGGGTCGACGTGCTGTCAGTGGACTGAACCAGGGCATGTGAAGCGTCTGGGGTAAGCTAAGGAAAGATCTGTGGGGCCTGGAAGTGGATAGGGAGCTGTGGTTTCGGTGCATTACACATGACAGCTTGAGACTGAATGTGAACGAATGTGGCCTTTCTATCTTTTCCTGGCGCTACCTCGCGCGGGGGGGGGGGGTGCTATTTCATGTGTGGCGGGGTGGTGACGAGAATGCATGAAGGTAGCAAGTATGAATGTACATGTGTATATATGTATATTCTGTGTATGTATATGTATGTATATGTATATGTGCGTGTGAATATATATATATATATATATATATATATATATATATATATATATATATATATATATATATATATATATATATATATATATATATATATATATATATATATATATATATATATATATGTGTGGAAGTCGAGAACATTATCTCGGAAAGCAAAAATGGGTATGTTTGAAGGAATAGTGGTTCCAACAATGTTGTATGGTTGCGAGGCGTGGGCTATGGATAGAGTTGTGCGCAGGAGGATGGATGTGCTGGAAATGAGATGTTTTAGGACAATGTGTGGTGTGAGGTGGTTTGATCGAGTGAGTAACGTAAGGGTAAGAGAGATGTGTGGAAATAAAAAGAGCGTGGTTGAGAGAGCAGAAGAGGGTGTTTTGAAGTGGTTTGGGCACATGGAGAGGATGAGTGAGGAAAGATTGACCAAGAGGATATAAGTGTCGGAGGTGGAGGGAGCAAGGAGAAGAGGGAGACCAAATTGGAGGTGGAAAGATGGAGTGAAAAAGATTTTGTGTGATCGGGGCCTGAACATGCAGGAGGGTGAAAGGAGGGCAAGGAATAGAGTGAATTGGAGCGATGTGGTATACCGAGGTTGACGTGCTGTCAGTGGATTGAATCAAGGCATGTGAAGCGTCTGGGGTAAACCATGGAAAGCTGTGTAGGTATGTATATTTGCGTGTGTGGACGTATGTATATACATGTGTATGGGGGGGGTTGGGCCATTTCTTTCGTCTGTTTCCTTGCGCTACCTCGCAAACGCGAGAGACAGCGACAAATTATAAAAAAAAAAAAAAAAAATATATATATATATATATATATATATATATATATATATATATATATATATATGGAAATAAAAAGAGCGTGCTTGAGAGAGCAGAAGAGGGTGTTTTGAAATGGTTTGGGCACATGGAGAGAATGAGTGAGGAAAGATTGACCAAGAGGATATATGTGTCGGAGGTGGAGGGAACGAGGAGAAGTGGGAGACCAAATTGGAGGTGGAAAGAAGGAGTGAAAAAGATTATGAGTGATCGGGGCCTGAACATGCAGGAGGGTGAAAGGCGGGCAAGGAATAGAGAGAATTGGATCGATGTGGTATACCGGGGTTGATGTGCTGTCAGTGGATTGAATCAGGGCATGTGAAGCGTCTGGGATAAACCATGGAAAATTGTGTGGGGCCTGGATGTGGAAAGGGAGCTGTGGTTTCGGGCATTATTGCATGACAGCTAGAGAATGAGTGTGAACGAATGGGGCCTTTGTTGTCTTTTCCTAGCGCTACCTCGCACACATGAGGGGGGAGGGGGATGGTATTCCGTGTGTGGTGAGGTGGCGATGGGAATGAATAAAGGCAGACAGTGTGAATTGTGTGCATGGGTATATATGTATGTGTCTGTGTGTGTATATATATGTGTACATTGAGATGTATAGGTATGTATATTTGCGTGTGTGGACGTGTATGTATATACATGTGTATGGGGGTGGGTTGGGCCATTTCTTTCGTCTGTTTCTTTGCGTACCTCGCAAAAGCGGGACACAGCGACAAAGCAAAATATAATATAATATAATATATATAATATATATATATATATATATATATATATATATATATATATATATATTTTTTTTTTTTTTTTGCCGCTGTCTCCCGCGTTTGCGAGGTAGCGCATATATATATATATATATATATATATATATATATATATATATATATATATATATATATATATATATATGTTGTGCTTGCAGTATAAGTAACATCTTTAAAGCTATACATGTCCTTGAAGCAACAGGCTGTAACATGCTATATCCAGATCATATTCAGGTGGTCATGCAAGCACCTCAGATCCCCACAGTCTAAGCCATGATACTGAGCTTCTCCAAGATCAAGTGACCAAGGTAGCGATAAAACTCACTGCATTTGTAGAGGAACATAATTCCTACTAATGTGGGATTCAGATGGTATCCATTACATCAACCAGCTCCTAGGGGAGCATGAACGACTGGGTGGACTATGGACTGGCTGCTGTGACCAGGATTCGAATCCGTGCAGGATATATAGTTGCAGTGGCTTGTTCCATGGCATTCTTGAAAACTTCAAAACTGCATCTTTCCTGCTGAAAGGCTCTCAGGTCCATAATTACCAGCCATCTCATCAAGAGACCAATATAGAAGAGTGAAGTCCTAGTCCGGATCAACCCTTCCCGTCACCATTGGTCGAAGGAAAGACGAACGCTGAACAGTTGTGTTACTGGAGTGATAGTTTTCATGCATGGTGTTTTGACAAGAAAATAGTGAAGTTGGAGAAGAATGTAGCTTAGACATTGAAGCTTATTGATTCATTGGTGAAATTGATGAGAACTGCTATTGACGTTTGTGTGAATAAATTGTACATTTCCTTTTCCATAGCCAGAGGTTGATCCATTATGTGACGTTCATTTTTTTCATTCTTTTCAAGCTAAAAGTTTGTTTTCTAAATTGTTTCTTACATTTTTCATATGTATATATATGTATGTGTGTGTGTGTGTGTATGTGCGTATGTGTGTGTGTGTGTGTGTGTGTGTATATATATATATATGTATATTATCCCTGGGGATAGGGGTGAAAGAATACTTCCCACGTATTCCTCGCGTGTCGTAGAAAGCGACTAGAGGGGACGGGAGCGGGGGGCCAGAAATCCTCCCCTCCTTGTATTAACTTTCTAAAATGGGAAACAGAAGAAGGAGTCACGCGGGGAGTGCTCATCCTTCTCGAAGGCTCAGAGTGGGGTGCCTAAATGTGTGTGGATGTAACCAAGATGTGAAAAAAGGAGAGATAGGTAGTATGTTTGAGGAAAGGAACCTGGATGTTTTGGCTCTGAGTGAAACGAAGCTCAAGGGTAAAGGGGAAGAGTGGTTTGGAAATGTCTGGGGAGTGAAGTCAGGGGTTAGTGAGAGGACAAGAGCAAGGGAAGGAGTAGCAATACTCCTGAAACAGGAGTTGTGGGAGTATGTGATAGAATGTAAGAAAGTAAATTCTCGATTAATATGGGTAAAATTGAAAGTTGATGGAGAGAGGTGGGTGATTATTGGTGCATATGCACCTGGGCATGAGAAGAAAGATCATGAGAGGCAAGTGTTTTGGGAGCAGCTAAATGAGTGTGTTAGCGGTTTTGATGCACGAGACCGGGTTATAGTGATGGGTGATTTGAATGCAAAGGTGAGTAAAGTGGCAGTTGAGGGAATAATTGGTATGCATGGGGTGTTCAGTGTTGTAAACGGAAATGGTGAAGAGCTTGTAGATTTATGTGCTGAAAAAGGACTGATGATTGGGAATACCTGGTTTAAAAAGCGAGATATACATAAGTATACTTATGTAAGTAGGAGAGATGGCCAGAGAGCGTTATTGGATTACGTGTTAATTGACAGGCGTGCGAAAGAGAGACTTTTGGATGTCAATGTGCTGAGAGGTGCAACTGGAGGGATGTCTGATCATTATCTTGTGGAGGCTAAGGTGAAGATTAGTATGGGTTTTCAGAAAAGAAGAGTGAATGTTGGGGTGAAGAAGGTGGTGAGAGTAAGTGAGCTTGGGAAGGAGACCTGTGTGAGGAAGTATCAGGAGAGACTGTGTACAGAATGGAAAAAGGTGAGAACAATGGAAGTAAGGGGAGTGGGGGAGGAATGGGATGTATTTAGGGAATCAGTGATGGATTGCGCAAAAGATGCTTGTGGCATGAGAAGAGTGGGAGGTGGGCTGTTTAGAAAGGGTAGTGAGTGGTGGGATGAAGAAGTAAGAGTATTAGTGAAAGAGAAGAGGGAGGCATTTGGACGATTTTTGCAGGGAAAAAATGCAATTGAGTGGGAGAAGTATAAAAGAAAGAGACAAGAGGTCAAGAGAAAGGTGCAAGAGGTGAAAAAAAGGGCAAATGAGAGTTGGGGTGAGAGACTATCAGTAAATTTTAGGGAGAATAAAAAGATGTTCTGGAAGGAGGTAAATAGGGTGCGTAAGACAAGGGAGCAAATGGGAACTTCAGTGAAGGGCGTAAATGGGGAGGTGATAACAAGTAGTGGTGATGTGAGAAGGAGATGGAGTGAGTATTTTGAAGGTTTGTTGAATGTGTCTGATGACAGAGTGGCAGATATAGGGTGTTTTGGTCGAGGTGGTGTGCAAAGTGAGAGGGTTAGGGAAAATGATTTGGTAAACAGAGAAGAGGTAGTAAAAGCTTTGCGGAAGATGAAAGCCGGCAAGGCAGCAGGTTTGGATGGTATTGCAGTGGAATTTATTAAAAAAGGGGGTGACTGTATTGTTGACTGGTTGGTAAGGTTATTTAATGTATGTATGACTCATGGTGAGGTGCCTGAGGATTGGCGGAATGCGTGCATAGTGCCATTGTACAAAGGCAAAGGGGATAAGAGTGAGTGCTCAAATTACAGAGGTATAAGTTTGTTGAGTATTCCTGGTAAATTATATGGGAGGGTATTGATTGAGAGGGTGAAGGCATGTACAGAGCATCAGATTGGGGAAGAGCAGTGTGGTTTCAGAAGTGGTAGAGGATGTGTGGATCAGGTGTTTGCTTTGAAGAATGTATGTGAGAAATACTTAGAAAAGCAAATGGATTTGTATGTGGCATTTATGGATCTGGAGAAGGCATATGATAGAGTTGATAGAGATGCTCTGTGGAAGGTATTAAGAATATATGGTGTGGGAGGCAAGTTGTTAGAAGCAGTGAAAAGTTTTTATCGAGGATGTAAGGCATGTGTACGTGTAGGAAGAGAGGAAAGTGATTGGTTCTCAGTGAATGTAGGTTTGCGGCAGGGGTGTGTGATGTCTCCATGGTTGTTTAATTTGTTTATGGATGGGGTTGTTAGGGAGGTAAATGCAAGAGTCTTGGAAAGAGGGGCAAGTATGAAGTCTGTTGGGGATGAGAGAGCTTGGGAAGTGAGTCAGTTGTTGTTCGCTGATGATACAGCGCTGGTGGCGGATTCATGTGAGAAACTGCAGAAGCTGGTGACGGAGTTTGGTAAAGTGTGTGGAAGAAGAAAGTTAAGAGTAAATGTGAATAAGAGCAAGGTTATTAGGTACAGTAGGGTTGAGGGTCAAGTCAATTGGGAGGTGAGTTTGAATGGAGAAAAACTGGAGGAAGTGAAGTGTTTTAGATATCTGGGAGTGGATCTGTCAGCGGATGGAACCATGGAAGCGGAAGTGGATCATAGGGTGGGGGAGGGGGCAAAAATTTTGGGAGCCTTGAAAAATGTGTGGAAGTCGAGAACATTATCCCGGAAAGCAAAAATGGGTATGTTTGAAGGAATAGTGGTTCCAACAATGTTGTATGGTTGCGAGGCGTGGGCTATGGATAGAGTTGTGCGCAGGAGGATGGATGTGCTGGAAATGAGATGTTTGAGGACAATGTGTGGTGTGAGGTGGTTTGATCGAGTAAGTAACGTAAGGGTAAGAGAGATGTGTGGAAATAAAAGGAGCGTGGTTGAGAGAGCAGAAGAGGGTGTTTTGAAGTGGTTTGGGCACATGGAGAGAATGAGTGAGGAAAGATTGACCAAGAGGATATATGTGTCGGAGGTGGAGGGAACGAGGAGAAGAGGGAGACCAAATTGGAGGTGGAAAGATGGAGTGAAAAGGATTTTGTGTGATCGGGGCCTGAACATGCAGGAGGGTGAAAGGAGGGCAAGGAATAGAGTGAATTGGAGCGATGTGGTATACAGGGGTTGACGTGCTGTCAGTGGATTGAATCAAGGCATGTGAAGCGTCCGGGGTAAACCATGGAAAGCTGTGTAGGTATGTATATTTGCGTGTGTGGACGTATGTATGTACATGTGTATGGGGGGGGTTGGGCCATTTCTTTCGTCTGTTTCCTTGCGCTACCTCGCAAACGCGGGAGACAGCGACGAGGTATAAAAAAAAAAAAAAAAAAAAAAAAATATATATATAAGATTTGTATGTAGCATTTATGGATCTGGAGAAGGCATATGATAGAGTTGATAGAGATGCTCTGTGGAAGGTATTAAGAATATATGGTGTGGGAGGCAAGTTGTTAGAAGCAGTGAAAAGTTTTTATCGAGGATGTAAGGCATGTGTACGTGTAGGAAGAGAGGAAAGTGATTGGTTCTCAGTGAATGTAGGTTTGCGGCAGGGGTGTGTGATGTCTCCATGGTTGTTTAATTTGTTTATGGATGGGGTTGTTAGGGAGGTGAATGCAAGAGTCCTGGAAAGAGGGGCAAGTATGAAGTCTGTTGGGGATGAGAGAGCCTGGGAAGTGAGTCAGTTGTTGTTCGCTGATGATACAGCGCTGGTGGCTGATTCATGTGAGAAACTGCAGAAGCTGGTGACTGAGTTTGGTAAAGTGTGTGGAAGAAGAAAGTTAAGAGGAAATGTGAATAAGAGCAAGGTTATTAGGTACAGTAGGGTTGAGGGTCAAGTCAATTGGGAGGTAAGTTTGAATGGAGAAAAACTGGAGGAAGTGAAGTGTTTTAGATATCTGGGAGTGGATCTGTCAGCGGATGGAACCATGGAAGCGGAAGTGGATCATAGGGTGGGGGAGGGGGCGAAAATTTTGGGAGCCTTGAAAAATGTGTGGAAGTCGAGAACATTATCTCGGAAAGCAAAAATGGGTATGTTTGAAGGAATAGTGGTTCCAACAATGTTGTATGGTTGCGAGGCGTGGGCTATGGATAGAGTTGTGCGCAGGAGGATGGATGTGCTGGAAATGAGATGTTTGAGGACAATGTGTGGTGTGAGGTGGTTTGATCGAGTAAGTAACGTAAGGGTAAGAGAGATGTGTGGAAATAAAAAGAGCGTGGTTGAGAGAGCAGAAGAGGGTGTTTTGAAATGGTTTGGGCACATGGAGAGAATGAGTGAGGAAAGATTGACCAAGAGGATATATGTGTCGGAGGTGGAGGGAACGAGGAGAAGAGGGAGACCAAATTGGAGGTGGAAAGATGGAGTGAAAAAGATTTTGTGTGATCGGGGCCTGAACATGCAGGAGGGTGTAAGGAGGGCAAGGAATAGAGTGAATTGGAGCGATGTGGTATACAGGGGTTGACGTGCTGTCAGTGGAGTGAATCAAGGCATGTGAGGCGTCTGGGGTGGACCATGGAAAGCTGTGTAGGTATGTATACACGTGTGTGGCAATGTGTATGTACATGTGTATGGGGGGGGGGGGGGGGGGGGGGGTGGGGCCATTTCTTTCGTCTGTTTCCTTGCGCTACCTCGCAGACGCGGGAGACAGCGACAAAGTATAAAAAAAAAAAAAAAAAAAAAAAAAAAAAAAAAAAATATATATATATATATATATATATATATATATATATATATATATATATATATATATATGAGTGAGGAATGAGTGAGTGAGGAAAGATTGACCAAGAGGATATATGTGTCGGAGGTGGAGGGAACGAGGAGAAGTGGGAGACCAAATTGGAGGTGGAAAGATGGAGTGAAAAAGATTTTGTGTGATCGGGGCCTGAACATGCAGGAGGGTGAAAGGAGGGCAAGGAATAGAGTGAATTGGATCGATGTGGTATACCGGGGTTGACGTGCTGTCAGTGGATTGAATCAGGGCATGTGAAGCGTCTGGGGTAAACCATGGAAAGCTGTGTAGGTATGTATATTTGCGTGTGTGGACGTATGTATATACATGTGTATGGGGGTGGGTTGGGCCATTTCTTTCGTCTGTTTCCTTGCGCTGCCTCGCAAACGCGGGAGACAGCGACAAAGCAAAAAAAAAAAAAAAATATATATATATATATATATATATATATATATATATATATATATATATATGTATATATTCTATAATACTGAATCGCCGTCTTCCGCGTCAGCGAGGTAACGCAAGGAAACAGATGAGGAATGGCCTAACCTATCCACATACACATAGATATACATAAACGCCCATATACGCACATATACATCCATATACATTTCAACGTATACATGCATATACATACACAGACATATAAGTACATACACATGTACATAATCATTCTTGCTGCCTTCATTTATTCTCGTCGCCACCACGCCACACAAGAAACAGCATCCCCCACCCCTTCCCTTCAGCAAGGTAGCGTCAGAAAAAGGTAAAAAAGGCCAAATGCACCGAAACCACAACTTCCTTTCCACATCCAGGCCCCACAGAACTTTCCACAGTTTGCCCCAGACGCTTCACATACCCTGGTTCAATCCACTGACAGCACGTCAACCCCGGTATACCACTTCGTTCCAATTCACTCTATTCCTTGCACGCCTTTCACCCTGCTGCATGTTCAGACCCCAACCGCTCAAAATCTTTTTCACTCCATCCTTTCACGTCCAATTTGGTCTCCCGCTTCTCCTTGTTCTCTCCACCTCTGACACATATACCTTTGTTAATCTTTCCTTGTTTATTCTCTCCATGTGTCCAAACCATTTCAACACACCCTCTTCTGCACTCTCAACCACACTCTTTTTATTACCACACATCTCTCTTACCCTTTCATTACTTACTCGATCAAACCTCCTCACACAACATATTGTCCTCAAACATTTCATTTCCAACACATCCACCTTCCTCCGCACAACCCTATCTATAGCCCATGCCTCACAACCATGTAAGATTCTTGGAACCCATTTTTGCTCTCCGGGATAACGTTCTCGATTTCCACACATTCTTCAACGCTCCCAGAACCTTCGCCCCCTTCCCCACCCTGTGACTCACTTCCCCTTCCGTGGTTCCATCCGTCCACTCCCAGATATCTAAAACAATTCACTTCCTCCAGTTTTTCTCCATTCAAACTTACCTCGCAGCTAACTTGTCCCTCAATCCTACTGAGCCTAATAACCTTGCTCTTATTCACATTTACTCTCAACTTTCTCCTTTCACACACTTTACCAAACTCAGTTACCATCTTCTACAGTTTCTCAGCCGAATCAGCCACCAGCGCTGTATTTATCAGCAAACAACAACTGATTCACTTCCCAAGCCCTCTCATCCATAACAGACTGCATACTCGCCCCTCTCTCCAAAACTCTTGCATTCACCTCCCTAACCACCCTATCCATAAACAAATTAAACAGCCATGGAGACATCACGCACCCCTGCCGCAAACCGACATTCACTGGGAACCAATCACTTTCCGCTCTCCCTACTCGTGCACATGCCTTACATCCTTGGTAAAAAATTTCACAGCTTCTAGCAACTTACCTCCCACACCATATACTCTTAAGATCTTCCACAAAGCATCTCTACCAACCCTATCATATGCCTCCTCTAGATCCATAAATGCTACATACAAATCCATCTGTTTTTCTAAGAATTTCTCACGTACATTCTTCAAAGCAAATACCTGATCCACACATCCTCTACCACTTCTGAAACTACACTGCTCTTCCCCAATTCTGGTGCTCTGTACATGCCTTTACCCTCTCAATCAATACCCTTCCATATAATTTCCCAGGAATACTCAACAAATTTATGCCTATGTAATTTGAACACTCACCTTTGCCTTTGTACAATGGCACTATGCATGCATTCCGCTAATCCTCAGGCACTTCACCATGTTCTATACATTCATTGAATATCCTTACCAACCAATCAACAGCAGTCACCGCCTTTTTTAATCAATTCCAGTGCAATACCATCCAAACCCGCCGCCTTGCTGACTTTCATCTTCCACAAAGCTTTCACTACCTCTTCTCTGTTTACCAAACCATTCTACCTGACCCTCTCACTTCGCATACCACCCCGACCAAAACACCCTATATTTGCCACTCTAACATCAAACACATTCAACAAACCTACAAAATACTCACTCCATCTCCTCACTTCATCACTACTTTTTATCACCTACCCATTTGCCCCCTTCACCGATGTCCTCATTTGTTCGCTTGTCTTACGCACTTTATTTAGCTCCTTCCAAAACATCTTTTTATTCTCCTTAAGATTTAATGATACTCTCTCACCCCAACTCTCATTTGCCCTCTCTTTCACCTCTTGCACCTTTTCTTGACCTCCTGCCGATTTCATTTATATATCTCCAAGTCATTTGCACTATTTCCCTGCAAAAATCGTCCAAACGCCTCTCTTCTCTTTCACTAACAACCTTACTTCTTCATCCCACCATTCACTACCCTTTCCAATCTGCCCACCTCCCACCTTTCTCATCCCATATGCATCTTTTGCGCAAGCCATCACTGCTTCATTAAATACATCTCTTTCCTCCCCCACTCCCCTTACGTCATTTTTTCTCATATTTTGCCATTTTACACCCAATCTCTCCTGGTACTTCCTCACACAAGTCTCCTTTCCAAGCTCACTTACTCTCACCACTATCTTCTCCCCAGCATTCCCTCTCCTTTTCTGAAAACCTTTACATATCTTCACATTCGCCTCCACAAGATAATGATCAGACGTCCCTCCAGCTGCCCCTCTCAGCACATTAACATCCAAAATTCTCTCTTTTACATGCCTATCAATTAATACGTAGTTCAGTAACGCCCTTTGACCATTTCTCCCACTCACTTACGTACACTTATGTATATCTCTCTTTTTAAACGAGGTATTCCAAATTATCAGTCCTTTTTCAGCACACAAATCCACAAGCTCTTCACCATTTCCATTTGCAACACTGAACACCCCATGTACACCAATTATACCCTCAACTGCCACATTACTCACCTCTGTATTCAAATCACCCTTCACTATAACCCGGTCTCCTGCATCAAAGCTGCTAAGACACTCACTCTGCTGCTCCCAAAACACTTGCCTCTCATGGTTTTTCTTTTCATGATCGGGTGCATAAGCACCAATAATGACCTATCTCTCTCCATGCACTCTTAGTTTTACTCACATCAATCTACAATTTACTTTCATACACTCTATCACATATTCCCACAAGTCCTAATTCAGGAGTATTGCTACTCTTTCCTAAGCTCTTGTCTTCTCACCAACCCCTGATTTTAATCCCAAGACAGTTACAAACCACTCTTCCCCTATACCCTTGAACCTCGTTTAAGTCAGAGCCAAAACATCCAGGTTCCTTTCCTTAAGCATACTACCTATCTCTCCTCTTTTTCCAATCTTCGTTAGATCCACACACATTTAGACACCCCAGTCCGAGCCTTCGAGGAGGATGAGCACTCCCCACATGGCTCCTTTTTCTCTTTTCCCTTTTAGAAGGTTAAAGTACGAGAGGAGGGTTTCTAGCCCCCCGCTCCCGTCCCTTTTAGTCGCCTCCTACGACACGCGGGAAGTACGTGGAAGTACTCATTCTCCCCTGTCCTTAGGGATATATATATATATATATATTAAGAATATATGGTGTGGGAGGCAAGTTGTTAGAAGCAATGAAAAGTTTTTATCGAGGATGTAAGGCATGTGTACGTGTAGGAAGAGAGAAAAGTGATTGGTTCTCAGTGAATGTAGGTTTGCGGCAGGGGTGTGTTATGTCTCCGTGGTTGTTTAATTTGTTTATGGATGGGGTTGTTAGGGAGGTGAAAGCAAGAGTTTTGGAAAGAGGGGCAAGTATGCAGTCTGTTGTGGATGAGAGAGCTTGGAAAAGTGAGTCAATTGTTGTTCGCTGATGATACAGCGCTGGTGGCTGATTCTTGTGAGAAACTGCAGAAGCTGGTGACTGAGTTTGGTAAAGTGTGCGAAAAAAGAAAGTTAAGAGTAAACGTAAACAAGAGCAAGGTTATTAGGTACAGTAGGGTTGAGGGTCAAGTCAATTGGGAGATATGTTTGAATGGAGAAAAACTGGAGGAAGTAAAGTGTTTTCGATATCTGGGAGTGGATCTGGCAGCGGATGGAACCATGGAAGCGGAAGTAAATCATAGGGTTGGGGAGGGGGCGAAAATTCTGGGAGCCTTGAAGAATGTTTGGAAGTCGAGAACATTATCTCGGAGAGCAAAAATGGCTATGTTTGAAGGAATAGTGGTTCCAACAATGTTGTATGGTTGCGAGGCGTGGGCTATGGATAGAGTTGTGCGCAGGAGGATGGATGTGCTGGAAATGAGATGTTTGAGGACAATGTGTGGTGTGAGGTGGTTTGATCGAGTAAGTAACGTAAGGGTAAGAGAGATGTGTGGAAATAAAAGGAGCGTGGTTGAGAGAGCAGAAGAGGGTGTTTTGAAATGGTTTGGTCACATGGAGAGAATGAGTGAGGAAAGATTGACCAAGAGGATATATGTGTCGGAGGTGGAGGGAACGAGGAGAAGAGGGAGACCAAATTGGAGGTGGAAAGATGGAGTGAAAAAGATTTTGTGTGATCGGGGCCTGAACATGCAGGAGGGTGAAAGGAGGGCAAAGAATAGAGTGAATTGGAGCGATGTGGTATACCGGGGTTGACGTGCTGTCAGTGGATTGAATCAAGGCATGTGTATGGGGGTGGGTTGGGCCATTTCTTTCGTCTGTTTCCTTGCGCTACCTCGCAAACGCGGGAGACAGCGACAAAGCAAAAAAAAAAAAAAAAAAAAAAAATATGATAAGAGATTGAGCAAAACCAGTGTAAAACTATCTCTCCTGGCTAATAATTAGTGATGACGGTTTGTGGGCGATCCTTTAGTTGTTTTAATATACTAGTTTCCGCCACTTCATTTCCATATACCTCGAACCTGTGCCTTTTGTCTTTTCTTAAACCTTTCCACTTCGGTTCAGAAACACTTGAGGAACTCAAATCAATCCTGTTCTTTCTTTCTGTGTCCTTGATAGAATCATTGTTTCACTTTCAACAAAAATGGCTTCGACTAAGGCACTGAAATGCTCCTTGGTTTGTGGGACGCCCTGGTTCTTCGGCTGCCTCATGATTCATGGAGCCGCCTCAGTTTACTAAATGCCAGAATAAGAGGCTTAACGAGACCTAACCTAATCTTTGACGTCTCATTGAACAGAGGGGCACTGCACTGGAAGAAACATTCCTAGACTGAAGCACAGCAATTGTCTGGTCAGTGGACGTTCTTGGAAACATTATTTCTGGTGGGCTGTAGAGCCAGGAGGCCCAAAGTTGCACATCGTACCCTCAACAAAATGCTCCTCATTCGAAGCCATGTTGGTCGAAAAAGTTCAGTAAAGAATTTATCTAAAGTGACTCTATTTTACCAGTCATTTTCTTCTTTTTTCTTCCTTGTGGCCACAGTCACGGGCAAAGGTCCCCATCGAGGCCGGGCCTTAAGGAAACATAGCAAGGAAAGTGAAAAGGAAATAGAAGAAACAAAGGAAATTATTCACAAATTTTCAAATACTACTAAAAGAATGCTGTAACCGTAGTTTTACTGTATTGTTACTTTTCATATTCGTCTTTTGATACATTTGCTTGTATTCGTACGTTATGATTACACCGAAGCTGCAGGAGCCTTGCGGTAATACGATCAGAATCATTTAACTCAAATTCTTCATTCTCCGTCAGTGGCTCTCAAACTCTTTACCATGACCCATTTCAGATTTTCAAAATTGTGATAACCCACCCAGGAATAAACAGCTTATTTGTGAGTAAGTATCTTTTATAATCATAAGAATAGGGTAATTGTGTGAATTAGGGTTACTGTTCATAAAAGAGTTAAGCAACTAAAGCTTGATAACACTTTCCGAACATACACTGACGAAAGAATCAGTTGCCTACTTTAACTTTGTATCATATATTTTTGCTTTGACAGCGATGGAGAAATTCTTATGGCTTCGTGACCTCAAGACAAATACTTGACGACCCCTAGGTTGGGAAACCAATACGGATTGTTGTTGTTTCATAGCTTTTTTAGCCTTACAGTAAATCTGGATTTACAGTCAAGCTGGATTTTGGATAGTAATGACGAACGATCTTCTACGAACTTCAGATATGTAAACAACAAGATCTCAGGAAGCAAATGAAAAGCTATTTTAACCATATATAAGTTCATTATTGTATTAAGTATCGAATTGGTGTATATTTCTTGCTGCTTGTGCTGTCTTCAGACTTAAAGAACATCGCAAAGCATTGTTCCAGTCGCTTAAGGGGAGGTAGGAAACGTCTGACCTTTGATTCAATACCAGCGGAAGTGATAGGAGAACGAATCGTTACCGGCGCTATAGAAGACAGTTTATAGTCAGGACAGTGATGCATGCTTTCCCCAGTATGACTCTGGCGGCTTGGTATCTACCAGCTTGCAAGTTAGGTTGGTTTGGTTTGGGACCTAAGTGCTTCCGGCGCCACTCTGGACAAGATCTCTACCTGGAATAGGTAATTGAGTCGCCACACAAGCCATAGTGTAAATGAAACAGTATGCGTCAATCATACAAATCTAACTCAGTTTACGGGTTGAAAGTGAGGTGGGATAGTGTAGGCAGGGTCATACCTAAGGGTGCAATTTTGTCCTGAGTGGCAACAGATCTCTCTCGTGCCAGTAGAACCTAACATAGCTTAACATCCTTTTGTAATCAGATCCAACCTGTTGGTTGGGAGACACCATGTAGGCAGAGTCATGCATGCACTGTAGTTCTTACATTGGTTTAAAATGGTATCCCTAAACTCCGAAACCACTGAAATTGAAGAGGACTGCAGTAGAGTTGGTGAAATCACCTGTAATACATTTGGAGACCCATTCTAGCAGTGAATTTTGTGTATAAGCATTTTATTTTTCTTCATGTATTATTTGATGAGCTTCACAGTCTCCAATCTGATGATACAACGCTGTGCTGCTTTGTCTCTGAAAAAGTGTATTATTTGATGAGCTTCACAGTCTCCAATCTGATGACACAACGCTGTGCTGCTTTGTCTCTGAAAAAGTGTTTTTCAAGTAAACTGAAAAACTTTTTCCTACACTGTCTTTTGTTGACATATCTTATTAGGTAGTACTTATATCTTTTTATGATATCACAAATCGCACGCACTGATTATGTCATATTTAAATACCCTTGTTCCACAAGTTGCCATGACAGCAGTTATTTTGTGGTATTTGGTGTAGTTGTTTAAGAGATCAGTATGAAAGGAGAATGATGATTCATCCATTTAAGGATGTGAATGTTTCGTTTTTTGGGTTCTTGGTTTTAGTGCTCTGTAATTGTTGTGTGGTATAAAGATAAGGATCTTTTGAAAGATGACCTGATAGTGAGGAGGTCTATGAAGAAGAGGGAGTATGTGAGGTTAGATGATTAATAAGTAATGTAAATATATAATCTTTTTAAAAAACAACTTACAAATTGATGCACGAAAGATGACAGGGGCAATCTAATCTTGGTTAATATTCCTCATTTTGAGGAGACACAATGGATTGCATCATGCATCACAAGGGTTAAGAGGTAAACATTGGGATAGATATCATGAACTCCCAGTCATGCATTCTTTCCACTTTCCTGAATCACCTCAAAGTATTACGTTTCACCCATCCTCTGTATGATATATGTAATACTTAGCATGGTTAGAGTTTTTAAAAGATGTTTATGATACTTAGCATGGCGAGAGTTTTGTTGAAAGGGAGCAAACCATTCAGGGTAATGGAAAGGTGCAGATTGAATGTAGTGAACCTGAGATAACCATGATTGGGGAATACAGTTGACTGTGCCACTTTGGCTGCCTTACAAATGAAAAATGGATAAGATTTCTATGGTTAAGTTATAACTAATTCAATCTGCTATCATGTTCCAGTAGCAATATATGCACTGTAAGGTAGAATTTGTAATTTGGCAACTGCTTGGCTCCAAGGTTATCAGACAAATGATGTTATACTGTTTAGTTTAATACAACTTTCACATTTTTTTCTTTTTTTACCTCACTCTTGGATGTGGTGATAATCATTGAATGCATTGATGAAGAATATTTTAGTGTAGGTTGTTGGAAAACTAAACTCGTATGAGTTCTATCCCAGATGTATGTTTAATATAGATTTGTAATAATTTATGATTCCTAACAGAACCATGAATGTGAAAAATGAGCCTGGCATTGGAGTGCTTAGGATTCCACCGCAAAACTTGGTTGTTCGACTCTTCCATCGTGAAATACACAAGCAGTCACACTGTCAGATGCACACAGATCGCTTCTTTTATCAAAATGTTACCCCAAACTTCACCGTCACAAATGTTCAGAAGCCACCATGTTTCTTGAGGAAATTCAGTCCTGATGGAAGGTAAAACTCATAGAGGAACTATGCATAACAACATAGTTTCACATTTTAGCCTTTGAGTTTCATGTATCTTAGTTATGCAGTTGTTTGGTTTTAAATATCTTTGGTAAGTTACGTGTTATTCTTTTTTTTTACTTTTTGCCCTTAACCCATGCCAAATGAATAGGAAAGAAGTTTTTTCAGCAGAATAGAATAGAGCAGAGGTCTCATATACATTCATATTCATCTACTATGATGTCCATTACTTGTTTAAAGATTTTGATGGCTGAATATGCTTACAAAGACTCACTGATAGATATATTTATTATATTTTGCTTTGTCGCTGTCTCCCGCGTTTGCGAGGTAGCGCAAGGAAAACAGATGAAAGAAATGGCCCAACCCACCCCATACACAATGTATATACATACACGTCCACACACGCAAATATACATACCTATACATCTCATTGTACACATATATATACACACACAGACACATACATATATACCCATGCACACAATTCACACTGTCTGCCTTTATTTATTCCCATCGCCACCTCGCCACACATGGAATACCATCCCCCTCCCCCCTCATGTGTGCGAGGTAGCACTAGGAAAATACAACAAAGGCCCCATTCGTTCACACTCAGTCTCTAGCTGTCATGCAATAATGCCCGAAACCACAGCTTCCTTTTCACATCCAGGCCCCTCACAACTTTCCATGGTTTACCCCAGACACTTCACATGCCCTGATTCAATCCACTGACAGCGCGTCAACCCCGGTATACCACATCGATCCAATTCACTCTATTCCTTGCCCTCCTTTCACCCTCCTGCATGTTCAGGCCCCGACCACACAAAATCTTTTTCACTCCATCTTTCCACCTCAAATTTGGCCTCCCACTTCTCCTCTTTCCCTCCACCTCCGACATATATATCCTCTTGGTCAATCTTTCCTCACTCATTCTCTCCATGTGCCCGAACCATTTCAAAACACCCTCTTCTGCTCTCTCAACCATGCTCTTTTTATTTCCACACATCTCTCTTACCCTCACATTACTTACTCGATCAAACCACCTCACACCACACATTGTCCTCAAACATCTCATTTCCAGCACATCCACCCTCCTGCGCACAACTCTATCCATAGCCCATGCCTCGCAACCATACAACATTGTTGGAACCACTATTCCTTCAAACATACCCATTTTTGCTTTCCGAGATAATGTTCTCAACTTCCACACATTCTTCAATGCTCCCAGGATTTTCGCCCCCTCCCCCACCCTATGATTCACTTCCGCTTCCATGGTTCCATCCGCTGCCAGATCCACTCCCAGATATCTAAAACACTTTACTTCCTCCAGTTTTTCTCCATTCAAACTTACCTCCCAATTGACTTGACCCTCAACCCTACTGTACCTAATAACCTTGCTCTTATTCACATTTACTCTTAACTTTCCTCTTTCACACACTTTACCAAACTCAGTCACCAGCTTCTGCAGTTTCTCACATGAATCAGCCACCAGCACTGTATCATCAGCGAACAAGTGACTCACTTCCCAAGTTCTCTCATCCACAACAGACTTCATACTTGCCCCTCTTTCCAAAACTCTTGCATTCACCTCCCTAACAACCCCATCCATAAACAAATTAAACAACCATGGAGACATCACACACCCCTGCCGCAGACCTACATTCACTGAGAACCAATCACTTTCCTCTCTTCCTACACGTACACATGCCTTACATCCTCGATAAAAACTTTTTACTGCTTCTAACAACTTGCCTCCCACACCATATATTCTTAATACCTTCCACAGAGCATCTCTATCAACTCTATCATATGCCTTCTCCAGATCCATAAATGCTACATACAAATCCATTTGCTTTTCTAAGTATTTCTCACATACATTCTTCAAAGCAAACACCTGATCCACACATCCTCTACCACTTCTGAAACCACACTGCTCTTCCCCAATCTGATGCTCTGTACATGCCTTCACCCTCTCAATCAATACCCTCCCATATAATTTACCAGGAATACTCAACAAACTTATACCTCTGTAATTTGAGCACTCACTCTTATCCCCTTTGCCTTTGTACAATGGCACTATGCACGCATTCTGCCAATCCTCAGGCACCTCACCATGAGTCATACATACATTAAATAACCTTACCAACCAGTCAACAATACAGTCACCCCCTTTTTTAATAAATTCCACTGCAATACCATCCAAACCTGCTGCCTTGCTGGCTTTCATCTTCCACAAGGCTTTTACTACCTCTTCTCTGTTTACCAAATCATTTTCCCTAACCCTCTCACTTTGCACACCACCTCGACCAAAACACCCTATATCTGCCACTCTATCATCAAACACATTCAACAAACCTTCAAAATACTCACCCCATCTCCTCACATCACCACTACTTGTTATCACCTCCCCATTTGCGCCCTTCACTGAAGTTCCCATATGCTCCCTTGTCTGATAGATATGCTTCCAAATTCATTGCTGACTATGCTTACAAAGTCTTTGGGCCAACTTCACCAACTTGATTAGTCAGCAGTAACAGTGCATATGTGGGGCTATCCATTTCTAGTTTCTTAAACCTTGATTTGCTACATGGCAGTACACTGGACTGCTGTGAAGTGCTACAACTGCCAGTAGACTACCAAAGTTTTTTGGCATATTTTGTTTCCACTTGATATATGATTCAGTCTCTTATCCATACATTCTACTAGCAACCTAATAACGCAACTGGGAAAGGTATCACCTGCCATATTCACCCCATAAATTGTCAAAGAGAGGGTAACTGCATGATCAATATGGAAAGCCAGATTAACACAGCAACTATTGTGGCTAATTTCATAATTAAAGAAACAATTTCTCTTGCACAATTGTTTGTCTTGGTTTTGGCAGTCAGTCAACACTCAACCTAACTTTTCATCAACTCCTAGGGGTTGGTCGATGAAATGGGTTCCTAGCTCAGGTAAGTGTACCTAGATATGTGTATTCTAGGTAGTGTCAGGAAACAGACAAAGAAAGACACATCCACACACATACACATATATATACCTTTACGCACAAGCACATACATAAAAAGCTGTTTTGGAAGGAGGTAAATAACACACGTAAGACTAGAGAACAAATGGGAGCATTGATGAAGGGGGGCAAATGGGGAGGTAATGATAAATAGTGATGAAGTGAGAAGGAGATGGAATGAGTATTTTGAAGGTGTGCTGAATGTGTTTGATGATAAAGTGGCAGATATACGGTATTTTGGTCTGGATGGTTCACAAAGTGAGAAGGTCAGGGAGAATGGTTTGGTAAACAGAGAAGAGGTAGCGAAAGCTTTGCAGAAGGTGAAAGCCAGTAAGGCAATGGGTTTGGATGGTATTGCACTGGAATTTATTAAAAAAGGGGGATAACTGTCTTATTGATTGATTGGTAAAGATATTCTGTGTATTTTGGATCATGGTGAAGTGCCTGAGGATTGGCGGAATGCATGCATAGTGCCATTGTACAAAGGCAAAGGGGATGAAGGTGACTTCAAATTACAGAGGCATAAGTTTGTCGAGTATTCCTGGGAAATTACATGGGAAGGTATTGATTGAGAGGGGTAAAGGCAGAAACAGAGCATTAGATTGGGGAAGAGCAGTGTGGTTTCAGAAGTGGTAGAGGATGTGTGGATCAGGTGTTTGCTTTGAAAAATGTGTGTGAGAAATACTTAGAAAAACCGATGGATTTGTATTTAGCATTTATGGATCTGGAGAAGACATATGATAGGCTTGATAGAGATGCTTTGTGGAAGGTTTTAAGAGTATATGGTGTGGGAGGTAAGTTGCTGGAAGCCGTAAAAAGTTTTTACCAAGGATGCAAGGCATGTGTACAAGTAGGAAGAGAGGAAAGTGATTTGTTCCCAGTGAATGTCGGTTTGCTGCATGGGTGTATGATGTCTCCATGGTTGTTTAATTTGTTTATGGATAGGTTGGATTGGGAAGTGCAAGAGTTTTGGAGAGAGGGACTAGTATGCAGTCTGTTGTGGATGAGAGGGCTTAGAAATTTAGTCATTCCAATTTGGTCTCCCACTTCTCCTCGTTCCCTCCACCTCTGACACATATATCCTCTTTGTCAATCTTTCTCACTCATTCTCTCCATGTGTCCAAACCATTTCAATACACCCTCTTCTGCTCTGTCAACCATACTCTTTTTATTACCACACATCTTCCTTAACCTTTCATTACTTACTTGATCAAACCACCTCACACCATATATTGTCCTCATACATTTCATTTACAACACATCGACCCTCCTCTGCACAGCCCTATCTATAGCCCATGCCTCACAACCACATAACATTGTTGGAACACTATTCCTTCAAACATACCCATTTTTGCTATCCAAGATAACATTCTCGCCTTTCACACATTCCTCAATGCTCCCAGAACCTTTACCCCCTCCCCCACCCTGTGACTCACTTCCGCTTCCATGGTTCCATCTGCTGCTAAGTCCACTCCCGGATATCTAAAACACTTCACTTCCTCCAATTTTTCTCCATTCAAATTTACCTCCAAATTAACCTGCCTCTCAACCCTACTGAACCTAATAACCTTCCTCTTATTCATATTTACTCTCAACTTTCTCCTCTCACACACTTTACCAAAGTCAGTCACCAACTTCTGCAGTTTCTCTCCCGAATCAGCCACCAGTGCTGTATCATCAGGGAACAACAACTGACTCACTTCTCAAGCTCTTTCATCCACAGACTGCATACTTGCCCCTCTTTCCAAAACTCTTGCATTCACCTCCCTAACAACCTCATCCATAAACAAATATATATATATATATATGGAGACTTTGCACACCACCTCGACCAAAACACCCTATATCTGCCACTCTGTCATCAGACACATTCAACAAACCTTCAAAATACTCATTCCATCTCCTTCTCACATCACCACTACTTGTTATCACCTCCCCATTTACGCCCTTCACTGAAGTTCCCATTTGCTCCCTTGTCTTACGCACCCTATTTACCTCCTTCCAGAACATCTTTTTATTCTCCCTAAAATTTACTGATAGACTCTCACCCCAACTCTCATTTGCCCTTTTTTTCACCTCTTGCACCTTTCTCTTGACCTCCTGTCTCTTTCTTTTATACTTCTCCCACTCAATTGCATTTTTTCCCTGCAAAAATCGTCCAAATGCCTCTCTCTTCTCTTTCACTAATACTCTTACTTCTTCATCCCACCACTCACTACCCTTTCTAAACAGCCCACCTCCCACTCTTCTCATGCCACAAGCATCTTTTGCGCAATCCATCACTGATTCCCTAAATACATCCCATTCCTCCCCCACTCCCCTTACTTCCATTGTTCTCACCTTTTTCCATTCTGTACACAGTCTCTCCTGGTACTTCCCCACACAGGTCTCCTTCCCAAGCTCACTTACTCTCACCACCTTCTTCACCCCAACATTCACTCCTCTTTTCTGAAAACCCATACTAATCTTCACCTTAGCCTCCACAAGATAATGATCAGACATCCCTCCAGTTGCACCTCTCAGCACATTAACATCCAAAAGTCTCTCTTTCGCACGCCTGTCAATTAACACGTAATCCAATAACGCTCTCTGGCCATCTCTCCTACTTACATAAGTATACTTATGTATATCTCGCTTTTTAAACCAGGTATTCCCAATCATCAGTCCTTTTTCAGCACATAAATCTACAAGCTCTTCACCATTTCCATTTACAACACTGAACACCCCATGCATACCAATTATTCCCTCAACTGCCACATTACTCACCTTTGCATTCAAATCACCCATCACTATAACCCGGTCTCGTGCATCAAAACCGCTAACACACTCATTCAGCTGCTCCCAAAACACTTGCCTCTCTTGATCTTTCTTCTCATGCCCAGGTGCATATGCACCAATAATCACCCACCTCTCTCCATCAACTTTCAATTTTACCCATATTAATCGAGAATTTACTTTCTTACATTCTATCACATACTCCCACAACTCCTGTTTCAGGAGTATTGCTACTCCTTCCCTTGCTCTTGTCCTCTCACTAACCCCTGACTTCACTCCCCAGACATTTCCAAACCACTCTTCCCCTTTACCCTTGAGCTTCGTTTCACTCAGAGCCAAAACATCCAGGTTCCTTTCCTCAAACATACTACCTATCTCTCCTTTTTTCACATCTTGGTTACATCCACACACATTTAGGCACCCCACTCTGAGCCTTCGAGGAGGATGATCACTCCCCGCGTGACTCCTTCTTCTGTTTCCCATTTTAGAAAGTAATACAAGGAGGGGAGGATTTCCGGCCCCCCGCTCCCGTCCCCTCTAGTCGCTTTCTACGACACGCGAGGAATACGTGGGAAGTATTCTTTCACCCCTATCCCCAGGGATAATATACATATATATATACATATACACACACACACATACACACACATACGCACATACACACACACACACACACATACATATATATACATATGAAAAATGTAAGAAACAATTAAGAAAACAAACTTTTAGCTTGAAATGAATGAAAAAAAAGAATGTCACATAATGGTTTCAACCTCTGGCTATGGAAAAGGAAATGTACAATTTATTCACACAAACGTCAATAGCAGTTCTCATCAATTTCACCACTGTATCAATAAGCTTCAATGTCTAAGCTACATTTTTCTCCAACTTCACTATTTTCTTGTCAAAAACACCATGCATGAAAACTATCACTCCAGTAACACAACTATAAACATTTACTTCCCCTTTAAAAGTTCTGGGGAAGTCTGTCTCGATACACTGCGGCGAGGCGACGCGACGCTGACACAATCACTGTCACAATATCACTTCTGCCTCCTCAAGTCAATCTCTCAGCCACAGTGCAGGCCTTCATCGTCGAAAATGATTTGGTAAACAGAGAAGAGGTAGTAAAAGCTTTGCGGAAGATGAAAGCCGGCAAGGCAGCAGGTTTGGATGGTATTGCAGTGGAATTTATTAAAAAAAGGGGGTGACTGTATTGTTGACTGGTTGGTAAGGTTATTTAATGTATGTATGACTCATGGTGAGGTGCCTGAGGATTGGCGGAATGCGTGCATAGTGCCATTGTACAAAGGCAAAGGGGATAAGAGTGAGTGCTCAAATTACAGAGGTATAAGTTTGTTGAGTATTCCTGGTAAATTATATGGGAGGGTATTGATTGAGAGGGTGAAGGCATGTACAGAGCATCAGATTGGGGAAGAGCAGTGCGGTTTCAGAAGTGGTAGAGGATGTGTGGATCAGGTGTTTGCTTTGAAGAATGTATGTGAGAAATACTTAGAAAAGCAAATGGATTTGTATGTAGCATTTATGGATCTGGAGAAGGCATATGATAGAGTTGATAGAGATGCTCTGTGGAAGGTATTAAGAATATATGGTGTGGGAGGAAAGTTGTTAGAAGCAGTGAAAAGTTTTTATCGAGGATGTAAGGCATGTGTACGTGTAGGAAGAGAGGAAAGTGATTGGTTCTCAGTGAATGTAGGTTTGCGGCAGGGGTGTGTGATGTCTTCATGGTTGTTTAATTTGTTTATGGATGGGGTTGTTAGGGAGGTAAATGCAAGAGTCCTGGAAAGAGGGGCAAGTATGAAGTCTGTTGGGGATGAGAGAGCTTGGGAAGTGAGTCAGTTGTTGTTCGCTGATGATACAGCGCTGGTGGCTGATTCATGTGAGAAACTGCAGAAGCTGGTGACTGAGTTTGGTAAAGTGTGTGGAAGAAGAAAGTTAAGAGTAAATGTGAATAAGAGCAAGGTTATTAGGTACAGTAGGGTTGAGGGTCAAGTCAGTTGGGAGGTGAGTTTGAATGGAGAAAAACTGGAGGAAGTGAAGTGTTTTAGATATCTGGGAGTGGATCTGTCAGCGGATGGAACCATGGAAGCGGAAGTGGATCATAGGGTGGGGGAGGGGGCGAAAATTTTGGGAGCCTTGAAAAATGTGTGGAAGTCGAGAACATTATCTCGGAAAGCAAAAATGGGTATGTTTGAAGGAATAGTGGTTCCAACAATGTTGTATGGTTGCGAGGCGTGGGCTATGGATAGAGTTGTGCGCAGGAGGATGGATGTGCTGGAAATGAGATGTTTGAGGACAATGTGTGGTGTGAGGTGGTTTGATCGAGTAAGTAACGTAAGGGTAAGAGAGATGTGTGGAAATAAAAAGAGCGTGGTTGAGAGAGCAGAAGAGGGTGTTTTGAAATGGTTTGGGCACATGGAGAGAATGAGTGAGGAAAGATTGACCAAGAGGATATATGTGTCGGAGGTGGAGGGAACGAGGAGAAGAGGGAGACCAAATTGGAGGTGGAAAGATGGAGTGAAAAAGATTTTGTGTGATCGGGGCCTGAACATGCAGGAGGGTGAAAGGAGGGCAAGGAATAGAGTGAATTGGAGCGATGTGGTATACAGGGGTTGACGTGCTGTCAGTGGATTGAATCAGGGCATGTGAAGCGTCTGGGGTAAACCATGGAAAGCTGTGTAGGTATGTATATTTGCGTGTGTGGACGTGTGTATGTACATGTGTATGGGGGGGGGGCCATTTCTTTCGTCTGTTTCCTTGCGCTACCTCGCAAACGCGGGAGACAGCGACAAAGTATAAAAAAATAAAAGAAAAAAAAAAAAAATATATGGAGACATATATATATATATATATACATGCACATATTCATACTTGCTACCTTCACCCATTCCCTTCACCACCTCGTCATGCAGAAAACAGCAACTCCCCCACCCCAGCAAGGTAGCGCCATGAAAAGACACAAGGCCACATTCATTCGCACTCAGTCTGTAGCTGTCATGTGTAATGCACCGAAACCACAGCTCCCTTTCTGCATCCAGGCTCCATAGACCTTTCCATGGTTTACCCCAGACACTTCTCATGCCTTGGTTCAGTCTGATGACAGCACATTGACCCCAGTATAGCACATCATTCCTATTCACTCTATTCCTTGTACACCTCTCACCCTACGGAATGTTCAGGCCCCAATAGCTCAAAATCTTTTTCACTCCATCCTTCCTCCTCCAATTTGGTCTCCTGCTTCTCCTTGTTCCCTTCACCTCTGATACATATATCCTCTTTGTCAGTCTTTCCTCACTCATTCTCTACATATGTCCAAATCATTTCAACACACCCTCTTCTGCTTTCTCAACCCTGCTCTTTTTATTTTCACATATCTCTCTTATCCTCTCATTACTTACTCGATCAAACCACCTCACACCATATATTGTCCACAAACTTTCCATTTCCAACACATCCACCCTCCTCCATACAACCCTATCTATAGCTCTTGCCTTGCAACCATATAACATTGTTGGAACTACCACACCAAAATCATTGACAAATACCACATTCAAAATACGAAATGAATCCATAAATGCAGTTCATAAATAAATTATCTGTACCACAATGAATAATGTTATCCTTGGAAGGGCCCCTAAAGTTAGTCAACATCACATCCATAGGGTTTAGAAAACCCAAAACAAAGCACTCTACTACATAGTAACAGGCTATACTGACACCAGCCACAAAAACACTGAAACAAACTTTTCCTGTACAATAAAATCAATGACAGTGTTGTTGATTAGCTATTCAGGATTTTCATTGTCTTTCTGGCTAAAGTGTAAGGTCCTTGAGAGGATGAGTGGAATGCCTGTAGAATGCATTGCATAAAATCAATAGGGAAAAGTAAGTGCTCAAATTACGGATGTATAAGTCTGTCAAGTATACCTGGTAAGTTGTATGGGAGTGTTGATTGAGAGGATGGTAGCATGCACAGAGTATCAGATTTGGCTTCAGGAGTGGTAGAGGATATGAGGACTAGGTGTTTGTTTTGAAGAAATTATTTGAGAAATTCTTGGAGAAAGAGGGACTTGTATATGTCATTCATGGATATAGATTTTGTAAAAGGTGCTGTGAATATATGGTGAGGGAGGAAAGGCATTGGAAGCATGAAAGGTTTTCATGGAGAGATTAAGGCTTGTATGTGTGTGTAGGAAGGGATGGAGATGAGGGATTACAGGTGAAGATAAGTTTGGATCAAGGGTGTATAATGTCAACATGGCTGTCTAACCCCTCTCACTGCATCTGGAAGATATATGCCCCAGTAATTCTTTTTTTCTTCTCTGCAGCTGAGGCAAATGTGACTCAGTAATATCTTTTACGTTTCCTTCAGCTGGGAAATGTATGTACAGCCATAAATGCAGTATTTCCTATGGCATTGTTAGCACCATATGTGGAACCATTCTTTCTATATTTGGTATGCTAATTCTTTCCAAAAGTATGATTAGATGTTTACCAAAAAGGGATGGAGATTATTTTTATCATTCCCTTGTTTTATATGCACCAGATATGTTACATCTTATTCTCTACATATGTAACAAATTCGTCTCAATCTTCAAAGTGTACATCTTAAATCTTAGCTTCAGTAATGGTCTTTTTGCAAAATGCTAGCTTATTCTGCATTTTACTCTTTTTCATTGCACTACATGTAGTTGTAGTTGAATGTCATGTAAGATTATTTCTTTCCAGATTCCTCATTGCATTTTCAGCAGACCAAACCAGTATAGAAATCTATCGTTACATGGGGCCTTCAGCTGCTGCAGACATACTTCACTGGTGTGAGGTAAGCTTTTATTAAGAGATAACAGCTCACTGTAACATGAATTATATGAGGAAAAAATTTTTACAAAGGAGGTCCTACATAAAAGTTATGATGGATTTGTCACCTAGATTCTCTAACCCATTCTGTGTGACCATAGATATGCCCAACCTCATTGCAGCTGGGGAAGACAAAAAATGGAAACCCAGATCTTTGCAAAATGATTTTTAGAAAATTTGAAATATACCTTAACAACTGAGAAACAGTCAAATATATGAAAGTGAAATATACCACCTTTTTGCTGTAGAAAGCCTCAAACTCTCTTTGGATGATGGCAGGGTGATGGTGGTATTGCACATTTGTTTTTAATCTACACACTTGCGAATGTGTAGATAGGGGAGAAAGAATACTTCCTACACATTCCTCACATGTCATAGAAGGCGACTAAAGGGGACGGGAGCAGGGGGCTGGAAACCCTCCCCTCCTTGTATTTTAACTTTCTAAAAGGGGAAACAGAAGAAGGAGTCATGCGGGGAGTACTCATCCTCCTTGAAGGCTCAGATTGGGGTGTCTAAATGTGTGTGGATGTAACCAAGATGAGAAAAAAGGAGAGATAGGTAGTATGTTTGAGGAAAGGAACCTGGATGTTTTGGCTCTGAGTGAAACGAAGCTCAAGGGTAAAGGGGAAGAGTGGTTTGGGAATGTCTTGGGAGTAAATGTCAGGAGTTAGTGAGAGGACAAGAGCAAGGGAAGGAGTAGCACTACTCCTGAAACAGGAGTTGTGGGAGTATGTGATACAGTGTAAGAAAGTAAATTCTAGATTGATATGGGTAAAACTGAAAGTTGATGGAGAGAGATGGGTGATTATTGATGCATATGCACCTGGGCATGAGAAGAAACATCATGAGAGGCAAGTGTTTTGAAAGCGGCTGAGTGAGTGTGTTAGTAGTTTTGATGCACGAGACCGGGTTATAGTGATGGGTGATTTCAATGCAAAGGTGAGTAATGTGGCAGTTGAGGGAATAATTGGTGTACATGAGATGTTCAGTGTTGTAAATGGAAATGGTGAAGAGCTTGTAGATTTATGTGCTAAAAAAGGACTGGTGACTGGGAATACCTGGTTTAAAAAGAGAGATATACATAAGCATACGTATGTAAGTAGGAGAGATGGCCAGAGAGCGTTATTGAATTCCATGTTGATTGATAGGTGAGTGAAAGAGAGACTTTTGGATGTTAATGTGCTGAGAGGTGCAACTGGAGGGATGTCTGATCATTATCTTGTGGAGGTGAAGGTGAAGATTTGTAGAGGTTTTCAGAAAAGAAGAGAGAATGTTGGGGTGAAGAGAGTGGTGAGAGTAAGTGAGCTTGGGAAGGAGACATGTGTGAGGAAGTACCAGGAGAGACTGAGTACAGAATGGAAAAAGGTGAGAGCAAAGGACATACGGGGAGTGGGGGAGGAATGGGATGTATTTATGGAAGCAGTTATGGCTTTCGCAAAAGATGCTTGTGGCATAAGAAGAGTGGGCAGATTAGAAAGGGTGGTGAGTGGTGGGATGAAGAAGTAAGATTATTAGTGAAAGAGAAGAGAGAGGCATTTGGACGATTTTTGCAGGGAAATAATGCAAATGAGTTGGAGATGTATAAAAGAAAGAGGCAGGAGGTCAAGAGAAAAGTGCAAGAGGTGAAAAAGAGGGCAAATGAGAGTTGGGGTGAGAGAGTATCATTAAATTTTAGGGAGAATAAAAAGATGTTTTGGAAGGAGGTAAACAAAGTGCATGAGACAAGGGAACAAATGGGAACTTCAGTGAAGTGGGCTAATGGAGAGGTGATAACAAGTTTTGGTGATGTGAGAAGGAGATGGAGTGAGTATTTTGAAGGTTTGTTGAATGTGTTTGATGATCTTTCTTTCTTTCAAACCACTCGCCATTTCCCGCGTTAGCGAGGTAGCGTTAAGAACAGAGGACTGGGCCTTTGTGGAATATCCTCGCCCGGCCCCCCTCTGTTCCTTCTTTTGGAAAATTAAAAAAAAACGAGAGGGGAGGATTTCCAGCCTCCCGCTCCCTCCCCTTTTAGTCGCCTTCTACGACACGCAGGGAATACGTGGGAAGTATTCTTAATCCCCTAAGTGGCAAATATAGGGTGTTTTGGTCGAGGTGGTGTGCAAAGTGAGAGGGTTAGGGAGAATGATTTGGTAAATAGAGAAGAGATAGTAAAAGCTTTGCGGAAGATGAAAGCCGGCAAGGCAGCGGGTTTGGATGGTATTGCAGTGGAATTTATTAAAAAAGTGGGTGACTGTATTGTTGACTGGTTGGTAAGGTTATTTAATGTATGTATGACTCATGGTGAGGTGCCTGAGGATTGGCAGAATGCTTGCATAGTGCCATTGTACAAAGGCAAAGGGGATAAAAGTGAGTGCTCAAATTACAGAGGTATAAGTTTGTTGAGTATTCCTGGGAAATTATATGGGAGGGTATTGATTGAGAGGGTGAAGGCATGTACAGAGCATCAGACTGGGAAAGAGCAGTGTGGTTTCAGAAGTGGTAGAGGGTGTGTGGATCAGGTGTTTGCTTTGAAGAATGTATGTGAGAAATACTTAGAAAAGCAAATGGATTTGTATGTAGCATTTATGGATCTGGAGAAGGCATATGATAGAATTGATAGAGATGCTCAGTGGAAGGTATTAAGAATATATGGTGTGGGAGGTAAGTTGTTAGAAGTAGTGAAAAGTTTTTATCGAGGATGTAAGGCATGTGTACATGTAGGAAGAGAGGAAAGTGATTGCTTCTCAGTGAATGTTGGTTTAGGCAGGGGTGTGGTGTGTGATGTCTCCGTGGTTGTTTAATTTGTTTATGGATTGGGTTGTTAGGGAGGTGAATGCGAGAGTTTTGGAAAGAGGGGCAAGTATGCAGTCTGTTGTGGATGAGAGAGCTTGGGAAGTGAGTCAGTTGTTGTTCGCTGATGATACAGCGCTGGTGGCTGATTCGTGTGAGAAACTGCAGAAGCTGGTGACTGAATTTGGTAAAGTTTGTGAAAAAGAAAGCTGAGAGTAGATGTGAATAAGAGCAAGGTTATTAGGTACAGTAGGGTTGAGGGACAAGTCAATTGGTAGGTAAGTTTGAATGGAGAAAAACTGGAGGAAGTGAAGTGTTTTAGATATCTGGGAGTGGATTTGGCAGCGGATGGAACCATGGAAGCGGAAGTGAATCATAGGGTGGGGGAGGGGGCGAAAGTTCTGGGAATGTGGAAGTCGAGATCATTATCTTGGAAAGCAAAAATGGGTATGTTTGAAGGAATAGTGGTTCCAACAATGTTATATGGTTGCAAGGCGTGTGCTATAGATAGAGTTGTGCGGAGGATTGTGGATGTGCTGGAAATGAGATGTTTCAGGACAATATGTGGTGTGAGGTGGTTTGATCGAGTAAGTAATAATAAGGTAAGAGAGATGTGTGGTAATAAAAAGAGTGTGGTTGAGAGAGCTGAAGAGGGTGTTTTGAAATGGTTTGGTCACATGGAAAGAATGAGTGAAGAAAGATTGACCAAGAGGATACATGTGTCAGAGGTGGAGGGAACGAGGAGAAGTGGGAGACCAAATTGGAGGTAGAAAGATGGAGTGAAAAAAATTTTGAGTGATTGGGGCCTGAACATGCAGGAGGGTGAAAGGCGTACAAGGAATAGAGTGAATTGGGACGATGTGGTTTGCCGGGGTCAATGTGCTGTCAATGGATTGAACCAGGGCGTGTGAAGCATCTGGGGTAAACCATGGAAAGTTCTGTGGGGCCTAGATGTGGAAAGGGAGCTGTGGTTTCAGTACATTATACATGACAGCTAGAGACTGAGTGTGAACAAATGTGGCCTTTATTGTCTTTTCCTAGCGCTACCTCACGCACATACGGGGGGAGGGGGTTGTTATTCATGTGTGGCGGGGTGGCGACAGGAATGAATAAAGGCAGACAGTATGAAATATATACATTTGTATTCCTATGAGTCCACGGGGAAAATGAAACACGAAAAGTTCCCAAGTGCACTTTCGTGTAATAATCCCATCATCAGGGGAGACACAAGGAAGAAATATAACAGTCAGTTGATATACATCGAAGAGACAAAGCTAGGACACCATTTGGTAAACATGTGATTGTCCAAAACATACAACAAGCGTTCATAAACTTATCATTTTACAAATCTTATCAACAATAAAGTTATCTAATGTGTATAGACCATCACTAATATTAAGATTATAATTCTTTGTGTATTTAATAATAGAAGATTCAATGATATTTCTCTTGGTAATAGAGTTAGAGTTAATAACTGAGATGGCGTTACTCCAGTCAATACAATGATCATAGTTTTTAACATGATTAACCATGGCATTTGATGTTGAGAGGTAACATTTCTCTTATCAAAAGTTTGTCATCTTTGTCCCCTTCATTGCCATATATGTATGGACTTATCAAAACACATAAACAGAATTTTCCAGCAAGACCTATAGTGAGTTCAGTAGGCTCCATCACATATGAATTGTCAAAATGGTTAGTTTCTTTATTAAGAATCAAATGCCTTGTTTAATCTTGTTAAAAACTATGATCATTGTATTGACTGGAGTAACGCCATCTCAGTTATTAATTCTAACTCTATTACCAAGAGAAATATCATTAAATCTTCTATTATTAAAATTTTTTTTTTTCACACTATTCGCCATTTCCCGCGTTAGCAAGGTAGCGTTAAGAACAGAGGACTGGACCTTTGAGGGAATATCCTCACCTGGCCCCCTTCTCTGTTCTTTCTTTTAGAAAATAATATCTGTTATTAAATACACAAAGAATTATGATCTTAATATTAGTGATGGTTAATACAAATTAGATAACTTTATTGTTGATAAGATTTGTAAAATGATAAGTTTATGAACACTCGTTGTATGTTTTGGACAATCACATGTTTACCAAATGGCATCCTAGCTTCGTCTCTTTGTTGTATATCAACTGACTGTTATATTTCTCTCTTGTGTCGGCCCTGATGATGTGATTATTACACGAAAGTACACTTGGGAACTTTTCGTGTTTCATTTTCCCCATGGACTCATAGGAATATCTTGATCACGCGCAAAATTGTGATCCTTTTCATTTATATATTTATTTATTTTGCTTTGTCGCTGTCTCCCGCATTTGCGAGGTAGCGCAAGGTAACAGACGAAAGAAATGACCCAACCCACCCCCATACACATGTATATACATACACGTCCACACATGCAAATATACATACCCATACATCTCAATGTACACATATATATACACACACAGACACATACATATATACACATGCACACAATTCACACTGTCTGCCTTTATTCATTCCCATCGCCACCTTGCCACACATGTAATAACATCCCCCTCCCCCCTCATGTGTGCGAGGTAGCGCTAGGAAAAGACAACAAAGGCCCCATTCGTTCACACTCAGTCTCTAGCTGTCATGCAATAATGCCCGAAACCACAGCTCCCTTTCCACATCCAGGCCCCACACAACTTTCCAAGGTTTACCCCAGACGCTTCACATGCCCAGATTCAATCCATTGACAGCACGTCTACCCCGGTATACCACATCGATCCAATTCGCTCTATTCCTTGCCCGCCTTTCACCCTCCTGAATGTTCAGGCCCCGATCACTCAAAATCTTTTTCACTCCATCTTTCCACCTCCAATTTGGTCTCCCACTTCTCCTCATTCCCTCCACCTCCGACACATATATCCTCTTGGTCAATCTTTCCTCACTCATTCTCTCCATTTGCCCAAACCATTTCAAAACACCCTCTTCTGCTCTCTCAACCACGCTCTTTTTATTTCCACACATCTCTCTTACCCGTACATTACTTACTCGATCAAACCACCTCACACCACATATTGTCCTCAAACATCTCATTTCCAGCACATCCATCCTCCTGCACACAACTCTATCCATAGCCCATGCCTCGCAACCATACAACATTGTTGGAACCACTATTCCTTCAAACATACCCATTTTTGCTTTCGGAGATAATGTTCTCGACTTCCACACATTCTTCAAGGCACCCAGGATTTTCGCCCCCTCCCCCACCCTATGATTCACTTCTGCTTCCATGGTTCCATCCGCTGCCAGATCCACTCCCAGATATCTAAAACACTTTACTTCCTCCAGTTTTTCTCCATTCAAACTTACCTCCCAATTGACTTGACCCTCAACCCTACTGTACCTAATAACCTTGCTCTTATTCACATGAAAAGTGAATTCACAGGGAAAAGTTTTTATCGAGGATGTAAGGCATGTGTACGTGTAGGAAAAGAGTAAAGTGATTGGTTCTCAGTGAATGTAGGTTTGCGGCAGGGGTGTGTGATGTCTCCATGGTTGTTTAATTTGTTTATGGATGGGGTTGTTAGGGAGGTGAATGCAAGAGTTTTGGAAAGAGGGGCAAGTATGAAGTCTGTTGGGGATGAGAGAGCTTGGGAAGTGAGTCAGTTTTTGTTCGCTGATGATACAGCGCTGGTGGCTGATTCATGTGAGAAACTGCAGAAGCTGGTGACTGAGTTTGGTAAAGCGTGTGAAAGAAGAAGGTTAAGAGTAAATGTGAATCCTTTTCATACATGTGTATATATGTATATGTATGTGTGAGTATATATCATATGTACACGTTGAGATGTATAGGTATGTATATTTGCCTGTGTGGACGTGTATGTATATACATGTGTATGTGGGTGGGTTGGGCCATTCTTTCGTCTGTGTCCTTGCGCTACCTCGCTAACGCGGGAGACAGCGACAAAGTAAAATAAATAAATAAATATACTTGCAAATGAATCTGCATGTCTGAAAATCTATGGTGGCTCTTATGGCATGTTTAAACTATTAGAAATACAAGACATACCTTTATGAAACAGTGCAAAAACAAATGAAGATTAACTTGATAAGTGGCTGATCTCAGATTGCGTTGGAAGTGAATGGAAACATACATGCAATAATTTTGGAGTCTGGACAACCTGCACTCTATTTCAAGGCCAATTAAATTATGTGCTCTGATTGATATTTTTATGTACATTCCTGTTGTCATTCTGCTATTATTCTGATACTGTACTGTTATTTCATCTTGAGCTATAAATGAATTGTAAAATTGATATGATGGAGCATAATGTGTAGTTACTTTTGTATGAGTAAATGTATCATGGCTGATAGTAGCTTTTGTTTACAATAGTAACTCCATTGGCATGCATGTAACAGTGTCAAATACAAAACTATGAAAGCTGTGCCTTTCATGGAATAGGCACACCAATGAAAGCCTTGTCCCATATGGAATAAGTTAAAAGTGCTTAGAATGACCTACCCTGTTCATCCAAACATATTCCTCTGCATTTAGGTATAAGCCACATGTTTACAATATAAAATCATGTTTAGAATAATAAAACCTCTCCTCCTGTTAAGGGAGCTTGGTAAATACGGGGCCTCTTTGTCCTCTGTTGATGGCTAAACTCCTCGTTCTGTCTAAGTATAGGCTTCAATGGTGTGCGCTCTCTCTGTCATTGCTACAGTGCCTTGGCAACCTCTTTTGGTTAGTTGCAGGCTTTGGGCACAAGATTTCAAGCTAACACAAGATAAGAATAAAGAAGGTAATGATTAACCTAAAGAAGGGAATGAGTCATCATCTTGCTTGTATACCACTCCCAACTCTCTCTTGAAGCTGCATCCTATTTCTTCGTATTTAGCAGTTCATTTTTGTTTGCTGCTGCTAGTTACATGGTTATCACTATCATAAATGCCAGATGTACACTTAGAAAAGAATCCCACCCCTGTTGTGTTTTTAGGGTAACTGACAGCTGTTAAATATTTGAGGATAAATTATTATTGCCATTGACCTATAGTATTTTATGGCTCAGATTGAATGGGAAATATTAGCTCATATCCTCTATGCATGTAGGACTGTAGTCCCTTGTGTACAAAATACATATAGCAACAGACTATTGTGTTCTTTTTGTTTGTGGCTTCTTAAGGTAGTGGAAGAGAACTGAAATTCATGAATTAGTGTTTTAAGGGTAGAAAGGCATACAGATTGATCAAAGAAAAAAGCTTGTACACTTTTCTGATAGCTGAGGAGGTGCAAATAATGTTTGTCATGGATATGAAGCAAAATATCAAGTTTGCTTAAATGTATCTATGGTACTGTGATGCTTTTACCCTCTCTAATTTCATGTTAACAATCTTGTTGAAGAAAAAAATACTTCATATCATTTAAGGTAAACCATGTACCCATGAATTTGTATCCATTACTGCAAGTGAAATCAGGCAACTCTATCCTTAAGTATTCTGTTAGACTGAGATTATTGAAGTCTTTGATAATTTTAGATAACTATACTGGATGACTTCATAATGTTTTCTAAGCTAAAGAAAGTCAATTAGTTAGCTCTCCTAAGATTTGTTTGTTAGTCTGGGAATCATCTTGATAGTTTGTCTGTGCACTCTCTCCCTTCTTTCAAGTAGGGTAACCAAAGCTGAACAAGATATTTATGTTGAGGACATTTTAATTGAATTGGTAAGAGTGAGGATAATTTCCCTAGACTTAAATTCAAAAGCCCAACCCATGATCCAAGAATTTTGTTTGCCCCTTTTACTGCTTCTGTGCATTGCTTACTTGAATTTAGGTCACCAGACATTATTACACCAAAGTTTTTTTCCCATTTACCTTTCGTAGATCAACAGAATTCATACCGTATTTTGCCTTTTCATTTTTAGAATTGGTGTGTACACCTTTGCACTTATCGATATCAAAATTCACTTGGCACCTGTGATGCAAGTTCTTCAGTTTGTGTATGTCAGTTTGAAGCTGTAGACATTCAATATCAGTTGTAGATTTATTTTCCAGGTTGGTATCATCCACAGATTTCAAAATCTGATGGTGACACTTATGACAGCTCCTGCCACAGCTTCCTGTTGCACATTTTCCTCTTGATTGAGATGTTCATAGAAGTGTCAACCTTCTCCAGATATCTGTCCAAATTTTTAGTAATGTATATGGAATGCCCAAACACAAGCAATCCACACATTTTTCATGATGCAGCTTAAGCATAGCCATTCAACAATACACAGTGAACCATTATAATTGTAACAATATGCATATTTTTCTGTGCAACTTGTACCTTGCTGTCTTCAACATTATCATATACAACACTGCCACGCTTACTTGATATTTTCTCAAGTTTGCCTGCCTGACAGTGAATAAATTTTGCCAGTCTCTTTCATGTGACATTTCAAACACAAATGGGGCTCTGCAATTTCCACACAACACTCTTTTTACCACAGTATATACCAAGTGTCATTTCTATGTCCTTTTTCATCACTGTAGGTCAAATTCTTCTTTAAAGTGATGTGGGCAGAATGGTGGCTGCTTCCTCTCTTGTTGCTGCTTCATGCTTCACTTTTCTGACCTTACTTTCTTTTATCTTCTTTATTTGCCACATATGGGCTTTGCTTTGTCTCCCCACCTTGTAGACCCATTTTGAGCAAGCTTCAGCAGGCAAGGACTTCAGTAAATGAAGCATAAAGTCATCCAGACACAGCCCAACATGAAGCATTAAGACCCTTTCACTACAAAAGCTCTTGGGCTACTGTTATGGGGGGTGAGGAGAGGAGACAGTCAGAACATACTGCAAGAGCATTGCCTGATTACCAGGAAGGAAAAGTACAAAAAAGATTGTAAGAATATAAAGATATGATATGGAATGATAACAAAAGTCTTATATGTGAACAGTTTGACAGGGCATGGTTTCATGAGATATTTTTTGATTCAGTTCAATAAAAATACCTAGAATTGGAGGATTATATTCAAATTCTCCAGCATGTTGTCATATGATAAAACACTGTTTTGTCTGGTGTATCTCAAAACCCAATTTTTTTTTTATTTTCCACAGAATAGTGTCAGGCAGTCTATTGGGGTTGCTAGTGTAACATAAGTTTTCAAGGGTCACAATGCATTCATCCATCTGAAAAAAGATGTCATAATTTGCTTACAATTGAGACCTCATCATATGCCTTTAAAGTTATTTTACAACTACAGTAGACCGATCGTATGTGGAGTATTGTGTTGGAGAGTAATATACACTTTTTGAAAGCTTACAGCAGTCACAGTAGCCTTAAAACAACACCTGTTTGTTTAGCAATTTACTCTGTAATTTTCTCTGCCATCACCCTCCACCATATCATGAACAATGTCTCTGCCACCACCTCCACCATCACCTGAAACCAGCCACACAGTAAGTGAATTTTGATTTGTTTTTCATTATTCTACAGTTGTTTAAACTAGTTATATGTTGCTGGTAGTGTACATGTATAACATGGTCCATTATGGGCCTAAATTTATATGTGCTGATTTGTCTGTCAATAACCAAAATGTAATAATTGCACTATCTTGTTACGTACCCGTGCTAAGTTTGTGATTGTCTCCACATAGTACAGGAAATATGATTAGCTTTTATTTGTTTTTTCATTGTTTCATAGTTGTTAAGGTGTGTTTTAATGTTTTCTTAAAGCTGTTATGCCAAAATTTGAACCTTGATTATTTTATATACCACAGCTGCATTAAGAAGTATTGATTGTGTCAGGGAATAGCCTTTCTTTTCTCATGAGATCAGGAACGAAGGTACACATCCTTTTTTCTAACTCCTTACCTAAGGCCAGAAAGGCATAGTGTGTCCAATAGTTGTCTACTAGTAGTGCTGTATGGGTTACTGATCCCTGAAAATAATCCAAATTCTGAATCATGTCGTAACAAATCTTTGGTAAAGGAAAGTGATAAGTCTTATTGCATTGATTCTAATCCTTTATCTGAGGTGTTTTTGTCAAATCTTCAGGATTCAGTTGTCAGTGAGGTGTATAGAAGGAAAAACACCCGTTCTAGTTGTGAATAGATCTGTCTGCAGTGATACTCCTGTGCAAAGAATCCACCAGATTACTTCTTTCCTGGTTGTGACTTCTGTTTGAACAGGCCGCAGACCAAGATAGAGCATTTGTCCACTTGCTGTGAACTCCTTGTAGGTGAAACTTTCACATAGTTATTAGGTATGGCATTAAAAAGAGACAGGTTAGTTGGGGATGTGGGTTTGAATGAAGAGAACTTGGATGAAGTGGAGTGTTTTAGATACCTGGGAGTAGGTATGACATCAGTTGGAAACATGGAAGCTGAAGTGAGCCCAAGGGGGCAAAGGCCTTAGGCACATTGAAGAATGTGTGGAATGGGAGATTACTGTCCTTGAGGGTAAAGATGGTTATTTCTGATGGTATAGTGATCCTGTTGGTACTGTATGGATGCAAGGCATAGGCCAGCAACAAAGATCTAAGGAATAAAGTGAATTTGTTGGAAATGAATTGGGTGAGAACAGTATGCGGTATGAGGAGGGTTAACTGAATAAGGAGTGATAGAGTAAGGGGGAAGTGTGGGAGTAAGAGGAGTATGTATGAGAGAGCTGAAGAAGGTGTGTTAAAATGGTTTAGATATAAGGAGAGGTTGAGTAAGGAAAGCATTACAAAGGGGATAAATATGTCAGAAGTGGAGGGAACAAGGAAAAGGAAAAAACCAAAGATGTGGAAAGATGGAGTGAAAAATGCTTTAAAGGCCAGAGGCCTTATCTTGCAAAAAATTAGATGTGCATGGGATAGAGCTGATTGTAGCAATTTGGTTTACTAGAGATGGTGTGCTGTCAGTGAGGTGAACCAGGGCATATGAAGAGTTCACTGGAAAGTGTGGAAATGTCTGTGGGGTGTGGTTATGAAGAGGGGGCTCTAGTTTTGGTACACTATACATGACAGCCAGTATTTATATTCATTTATTGTACATGATCGCTTTTTCCCACGTCAGTGAGGTAGCATCAGGAAACAGATGAAGAATGGCCCATCCACTCATATACACATATATATAAATAAATGCCCACATATGCACATATACATACATATACATATCATCATATACTTACATATACATATCATCATATACATACACATATGCAGACACTACATACATACACACGTACATGTTCATACTTGCTTGCCTTCATCCATTCCTGTCGCTTCCCCGCCCCAAAAGAAAACAGCATCGCTATCCCCTACTTCCGCAAGGCAGCAGCAGGAATACAGACAAAAAGGCCACTCTCACTCACACTCGGTCTCCAGCTGTCATGTGTAATGCACCAAAACCTCCCTGTCCACATCCAGGCCCCACAGACCTTTCCATGGTTTACCTCAGATGCTTCACATGCCTTGGTTGAATCTATGGCTAGTAATGAGTAGAATTATGGAGTAAAGAAAGCTTTCAGTTATTAGAACCCGAATATTCTTTGGAGTGAGAGACATGCTTGGGGGACAAATGAATTGGATCAATCTGTATGTTGGCAGGGGGAATGCCCTGGGCTGAACCAGGTATATGAAGTGGTCAAGGTAAATCATGAAGTAGTTTGTAGAGCCCAGCTGTGGATGATAGGTTCTAGTTTAAGTAAAATATACATCACAACCAGAAAGTGGATATGTATAAATTGAGTTGTTGTTTGTCTGTTCCTGCTAAGGTGGAAAAGTGATTGGGCATTAATAAAAGAATCTTTAGTAAGGTCCCAGTAGTGTAATTAGTTTTTGTGCATGAGTTTTTGGAAAAACAGATTTGATATTCCCTAACAAACTGAAAAGTGAACTTCGGATCCTTCTTAAACTTTTTCACCTCTCTAGTATACTGACAAGGATAGGTCAAATGGTGGGTTGGTACCACTATTGGAAAGTTTATTATAAGGTACTCAAAGCCCATGAAGTCAGTTTGTAAATTCCCGGGCCTTCATTGAGAAAGGATCTCTTCAGATGAATGCTCTTTTTCATTGATAAACCTGTTTGTGAGCTCATCTGATAATTTGAGTCTTTCTTACTTGTTCACCATTTCCCACACTAGAAAGGTAACACCAGGAACAGATGAAGAAAAGGCCTTACTCACTCACATTCATGTCATCTGTGTGCACTGACATTACAACCCCCTATCCACAATGGGGCCTTGCAGACCTTTCCATGGTTTTTCCCATCTGCTTCACATGGCCTGGTTCAGTCCATTGACAGCACTTCCTCCTCTGTATACCACATCACTCTAGTTCACTTTATCTTGTGCATGCCTTTCACCCTCCTGCATGTTCAGATCCTGAGCACTCAAAATCTGTTTCACTCTTTCCTTCCATCTCCAATTCAGTCTCCCCCTTCTCCTTGTTCCCTCCACTTCTAAGACATATATCCTTGCTCATTATCTTTATATATCAAAACTGATTCAGCACACCTTCATCTATGTGGCCACACTTATTACCACACCTTTGTTGCACCCTCTCATAGCTTACTTGATCCATGTTCCTCATACCACATGTTGGCCTGAAACATTTTGTTTCAAACACATCCTCCTTCTTCTCTACATTGAAATCTGTAGCCCATGCTTCACATCCATATAATCCATACAGCATGGTTAGAATTACTCTACCCTCAAACATACCACCTATTTTTGCCCTCCCCAGTGAACTTGATAAATTTCTACCAGCCTTTCCCTGTAATTTGCTCTCATAATTCTAGTACCAACCCTGGAGATAGGTGAGAAAGAATACCTCCCACATATTCCCTGCATGTTGTAGAAGGAGATTAAAATTGGAGGGAATGGAGGGCTAGAAATCCTCCCCTCCCATTTTTTTTACTTTTCAAAAAGAATGGACAGAGAAGGGGGCCAAGTGAGGATATTCCCTCTAAGACTCAGTCCTCTGTTCTTAATGCTACCTCACTAATGCAGGAAATGGCAAATATGTATGAAAAAATCTATTACCATCTTTATTGTCCTCGTCTGGACCTTCAACCTTCTATATTAGTCCTTTGTGCTTGTGCAGGGGCAATGGCCAAAGTTGAGAAGCATATTATGGTTTTTCCTTTATCTACAATATGAATAACTTGCTGGATATTTTCTTATCCATGTACTTGAAACCTGCTCTGATGTTTGTCAACAAACAGTTTGTTTTCTTAATTCTTCTCTTAATATGGATCTGGTGACAGATTAGGGACATTGTCAACTCCCAAGGCCATCTCACACACAGATCACTGAAGTTTATTTCCTGTTAGATGATAATCATATTGAGCCATCTTTTATTTTGGCCCATCCTCATTACTTTACTATTGCTCAGGTTGAATTTTATCAACCATGTTTCAGATCAGCTTTGAAGTCTGTTTAGGTCTCCTTATAGGATGATGTAGTCTTCCTCACTTTCCACTTTCCTCATGACCTTTGCATCATATACAACATATTCAGTTGGGAGTCCATACCTTCAGACAAGTAATTTACATAGACCAAGAAGAATAATGTTCCCAGAACAGAAATGTGTGTCACTCCACTGGTCACCCACTTAGAAAAGGCTTCCCTTACATGCAGTTTTTCCCCCCTCCCTTTGTACACCTCTAATGGTGATTGTATAGTACTGAGAAGAGCAGACTTTTTTTTGCTATGCTTACATGGAGATGGAAGAGACCTTGATATCATATAATGTAAGACAGATGTCCTCTAACATAGCATTCCTCAGAAACTTTTCATTGGAGCAGAACTTAAGAAGTGGGGTGTTTAGTTCTCGTCTTTCACCTTCATCAGGTGGCACCATAGTTTAGACTTTCTAGATATATCCACCATGGCTCTAAGGGTTTCTTCTTTAGGAGACTTAGATTTCATTGTGCTTGTGAATCACCATTGAAGTTATTTATATCTGCTCTTGGGTTTAGCCTGATCTGTATTTTTTCATTTTTTTTTGTAAACCCTCCTTCATATAGTTATGCTGTCATACTCACAGGATAGACTGCGAAAGAGAGAAATAAAGGTTTTGAAAATTTGAAAACCTTTTCTCTCTTGAGACAGTGTCTTTTGAGCATTTCCTCCTGATGTTCTTACTTTGCCTTACCTTCCCTCTTCGTTTTAAAACAACGTTTTCTTTCTGTCTGCTGTAACTGCCTTTAGTTTAGCACCCACAATCTGCAAATTTTGAGCTTGAATGGTTATAAGGGAGTGGGTCAATTAAGTTACCTTGATTATGGTTTTTCAATACAGAGAGCAGGCCTAAAATGAGCTAGTTTCTGCAAATACAATTGTGTGGTTAACAAAGGAATAAGGAGGGCTAGTGCTTCCTTATAGAAATAATGAGGGTTGAAAGATCCTGACCCAGATTTTCCTAGAGATTATTCAAGAGAATATCTCAAGCTTGCAGGAGACTACTGTAGAGAGAAAATGTTTTTCTGTTTTCAAATTTACATTTCTTGTTGGATGTAATTGTTGATGTAAGTAGCCAGTATAATGCTGAAACTTGTTTTATTGTAATGCTATATATTGTACTTACTTGTATTTCAGAGCACAAGTGTTCTTAAGGAAAATGATCCCAAGACACATGAGATTAGAAGGAACATATTTGACCGTTTCTTCAGGTTGAAGCACATTGTGACTGTGGCAACTAATGGTGAACAGCTTAACCGTGAATGCAGCTTGTTCACTGATGATGGCAAGTATGTTGAAATTAATTATGAAATTTTTAAGTTGGTACAAGTTTAAGACAAAACAACTGTAATGATCCAGGGCTGTTTTGAAGCATGCTGTCTTGATGATAGCATTAATTTTTTTTCTCTCCTGATTTAGTATGTTGTTTTGATTAACTATCTTTTTGTACTTGATTACCATGGCTGTCAGATTAAAAGTGACAAAAAATTATAGAACAAATATTCATTTGTGTGTCAATCTATCCTCATTTCTTCATTCCTATTTCATTTTTTTGTGAACCAGATAAACACAGCCTCTGCAGTACTGCTCAGCCCCATTCCCTTCCCATTCCTTTTTTTTTTTTTTTTTTTTTTTTCAATCAGCAACCCATCTCCAGTTTGTTAAATTGAAACATAAGCTTCCAAACTTATAAAAGCCACTCACACTTTTTCATTTTTCACAAAATTGCTTCTTCATTTAAAACCAAAGTTTCCTTTCATACCACTTTTATACACAAAGTGCTTCCATTGCACTCAATCCCCAATCATCCATCAAACATCTTCGTCTGAAATACCCCTAGATGTAATCAAATTTTTCACCACATTTATCCATCTTTTCCATTGTCTGCATTTGAAACAATATCACTCAATTTGCTAGCTCATACTGTCCCAACCCATGAGCTGCATATAAGCTTTCGTTAGCAAACCACCCTCTTTTTTCATTTCTTTCTTTTACTTTATGAATCATGCCAATGACAGCTTTGCAAGGTATGGATTTTACTCTTTTTGTTTTTTGTGATGTTTATATTCAAAGCTTCTGTAAGAAATAATATTCCTCCTTCTCATGGTAGATGTATTTTGCAACATAAGTGCAGAAGCATGTGAGAAGACCTTGTGAGTTGATGCAATTTGATGAGTCTTTTATTTCTTTCATACTTGTTCGCTGTTTCCTGCATTAGCTAGGTAGGACCAAGAACAGAGAAAGAAAAGGCCTCATTCACTCACATCTGTTCTCATGCTGTCATGTGTAATGCACCAAAACTGAAAACCACAGGCCTCTATCCACAACCAGACCCCACTGACCTTTCTTTAGGATCCTTTAGCTGCTTCATATTTCCTTCTTCAGTTCATTGACAGTACATTGCCCCATGTACACCATGTTGCTGCAGTTCACCTAATCCCATGCACCCCTTTCACCCTCTTACTTGTTCAGACTCCTAGCACAAAATCTTATTCACTCTATTCTTACATCTCCAATATGGTCTCCCCTTTTTTCCTCGATCCCCCATTTCTGATGTATATATCCTCTTTTTCTGCCTTTCATCACGCATTCTCTCCATATGTCCAAACCATTTCAGCATACTCTTTTCACCAGTTACAAGGATACTCTTCTTATTACCTCACCTCTCTCATATCCTGTCACTGTTTACTTGATCAACTCTCCTCACACCACATATTGTCCTCAGGTATTTCATTTCAGACACATGTACCCTCTTCTGTACATTCTCATTTGTATCCCATGCCTCGCATCCATACATCATTATCAGGACTACTGTACCTTCAAAGATACCCACCTTTGCCCTCCAAGAAAGTGACCTCTCATTTTACACATTTCTCACTTTTCCCAGAACCTTCACCCCCCTCAATCTCCTATGACTCACCTCAACTTCCATGGGTCCATTCACTGCTATGTCTGCTTCCCGGTATATAAAACACATCACATCCTCAAAATTTTCCTCACTGAAACTCACATCTCAACTAACGTGTCTCTCTGTACAGCTAAACCTTATAACTCTGCTTCTGTTTACATTTACTTTCAACTTCCTCCCTTCACACACTCTCCCAAACTCAGACACCAACTTCTACAGTTTCTTTCCTAAATCTGCCACCAACACTGTCTCATCAGCAAACAACCTTTGACTCACTTCTCAGGCCTGCCCCTTTCTCTCTGACCTTTGCATTTACCTCCCTCACTACCCCATCTTTATGCAAATGGTTACAACACACACTCCTGCTACACATCCATCTTCACCTGGAATCACTCACCCTCCTCTCTCCCCACTTGCATGTGTGCCATACTCGCTTGATAAAAAATCCTCAATAGTTTTAAAAGCTTTCCTCCCTCACCATATATTTGTAGCACCTTCCACAAAGCATCTTTATCTATCTTATCATATGCTATCTCTAAATCTGCTAATGCCACATACATAACTTTCTTTTTCTTTAAGTATTTCTCAAGCACATTCGTCAGAGCAAACACCTGACCCTTACATTCTTTACCACCTCTGAATCCACATTGTTCCTTCCCAGTCTAATGCTCTGCGCAAGCAGCCACCCTCTCAACCACCATTCATCCATACAACTTAACAGGTACACATGATAATCTCATACCTATGTAATTTGAACACACCTTTGTTCCCCATGCCTTTATACATTTGCATTGTGCTCTCATTCCAACAATCATCACACACCTCACTATGATCTGTATTGAAAATCTTGAGTAACAAGTCAACTACACATTCCCCCTCCTGCAAGCAGTTATGTTGTTAGTGAAGAGCCACCTTTGGTGAGGCAGTATCACTGGGAGTACAGTCTCATAAAGAAGTTATCAATCCACATAAGTCCACATTTCCTTTGCTGCTGGAAATACTGGAAGGAGCTCAGCCTTGGGCTGCAGGAGCCTATGGAAAGAGATCCTGCATAAGACTTTTTGTAAGAATGAGACATCAGGGTGATTATTACTTTGTTATATGCATATTCATACTTGTTTGTTATTTCTTTAATCAGCAAGTGAGCACCAGGAAGAGGTAAGAATAGCCTCATTTGTTCACTTACTCTTCTTACTACCACACCTCTCTGTTGGCCAATTATTTCTTACTAAATCAACCCTCGTTACATCATTTATTGTCTTTAAACATTTCATTTTCAATGCATTCATCTTCTGTACTTTGTCATCTAGGGCCCATGCTTTACATCTTATCAACAACTTTAAGACTACTTTACCATTTAATCTTACTACCCCAGAAATTATTTTTATCTTGATAAGGCTTCTTCTATCCCTGGGGATAGGGGAGAAAGAATACTTCCCATGTATTCCCTGCGTGTCGTAGAAGGCAACTAAAAGGGGAGGGAGTGGGGTGCTGGAAATCCTCCCCTCTCATTTTTAATTTTCCAAAAGAAGGAACAGAGAAGGGAGCCAAGTGAGGATATTCCCTCAAAGGCTTGGTCCTCTGTTCTTAAAGCTACCTCGCTAACATTGGAAAGGGGAATAGTATGAAAAGAAAAATAATAAGGCTCTTTCAGCACTCGGCAAGCTGATCACCTCCACTGGGCATGACCATTGGTCATAAAGTTTAGTGATGTGTATGTATCTTTGTGAGAAGAGTGCAAGGTATTTGAGAAGTTACTGTTTGGTGTCTTTGTTGTGGTGGTTGCATCAAGGGCATAAAGTGTTTTGAGATTTGTTGAAGTGGGATTTATTATGTTGCTGCAATGAGTGATATCCAGAATGTAGACAGAAAAGTGTTACTTATGATTGCATAGGGAGTGTGGCTTATGATTGATGTACATCTAGTGTGGTGGAGTTTAAAACTGAGTTGGGAAGGTCAGTTGTTCAGTGCTTGTTGGATTATTTTAATGATTATATGTATTTTGTCAGTATCGAATTTGTTAGGAGAGTAGAGATCTATGAGTGGATGTTGCTGAAATTTGAGGCGAGACTAAGCTTTTGAGTTCTACGTCGAAGTTCAGGGTTCTTTATGGAGTGGTTTATTGGTGGGGAGTCTAGTGCTGTTGCATAGAATCGAATGCCAAGTATGTTATAGTAGGATTGTATTGGGAGGACTTTTGTTTCATTGCATTTATTCTGAGTCCTCAATTTTGTGTGGTTTGCAGCTTTGTGATATGTGCTTTTGGGAAACAGGAATACTATGCAGGTGAGGTATAGTTTAGAGTGAAGCAGATGAATTGCTTGCACAGGATGCTAAGGGACTCCTTTTCTTGACCAAATCTGGTGCTTTTTTGTGTTCTGAGGGCATGTGGAGAAGATGAATTGTTGTCCACATCTGGTGCCATATAGTGTTCTGAGGGATATGTATAGTGAGTGTGTTGGTGTAATGTTGATGTTTTTAGTGTGAGGAATGAATTTCTTGTGAGTTGTATATGATGACTATTGGTGATTTGTTTAATGGGAGTGATTTTCCATTTATGGTGACTAGAGATTGTGAGCCGGATATAGATCTGTCCGGGGTTAAAAGAGTGATTGAAGATTTCTGTAGATATGCAACATTCTGTGGTAAATCACCCCATTGTTTCAGTATAGTGATGTGATGCTGCTTTTTGTTGTTGCTGTTGTGATGATAGGGCATTGTGATGTAATTGTGAGGTCATCTGCATATGAGAAGACCTTCATGTTGTGAAAGGTTGTGGAGAAAGAACTGCTCCTTTGGGCACTTAATTGTAGAGGTTAAGTGTTTGAGAGGTGAAGCCATTGTGTATGATTCTGCTATGGTAGCCGGCTATGATTTTAGCCAACCACTCTGTTATTTTTGTGGAGGGTAGTGTCAAGTGTCTTTTGTGTGAAGCTGTGTTAAGGGATGGAGTCAAATGCTTTTTTAATGTATATATTACCACTAGTATTGTGTGTGTGGGGAGGGGGGGCTTTGGTTGGTTGACACTATCTAGGATATGTTCTGTGAAGTCACTGTGTAGAGTGGTTGTTAAGTGGTTGGATCTGAAGCCATGTTTTGTAGATAAGAGTGAGATGTTCTTTGATTCTGTCGTAGATCAGTTTTTCACATAGTTTGGATACTAAAGATAGAGGATGAAAGAGATATTATGATGTAAAAGCAGTAGGAGGGGTAAGAGTATGGGAGTTTGTAGGGTTTTAAGATTGGTATTTTATTGGCAAGTTTTTGGATGTTAAGGATTTTCTTGTGCAGCCATAGATGATTGAAGATATCTTTAAGTACTTGGATTGCAACTGAGCCAAAGTGTTTCATGTGAAAGTTTGTTCTGCTGCCAGGGCTTCTTGCAGGAAAGTTCTTTAATGTTTTGATAACTTGATCATTTCAGTGGGAGTGATAGAAAACACATCATGGCTTCATCTCAGAACAAAGCATAATGAGAAATCAAACAAATAAAATGATGTCTAGAAAGGCCTCAGATTTCTCAAAAGCAGTTCAAAGAAGTGATCAAAAGATCTGTTAATGATGTCACATTCTGTGTGAGACAAAATTGTATTGGATTACTTATTAGAATCTTAAATGAAAACTTTTCTTGGTCCATTTAGCTGAAAATATTGCTTGCCGTTAGGCTCTTGGTGTAGGTTCAGATAGGTAAATTTACATTCAGTATTGTTTTGGTTATATGCCATGAAACTCACGTATTCAAACTGAAAATAGATTTGCAAATGTAATTATTTGAAGATTTAAAGATGTAATCACTACTTGTTCCAACAACTTTTGATGATTAGGATATGTTTTGTACTTGCTGCTTTCTTCTTTACATATTAGGTGGATGCTTATCCTTATGTGATTGAAATATATTTTAGAAAGTGTTTCATCTTGATATGTGGGCAATATTATCAACCATCTTATATTATTGTAGATTGTTTCTTACTATTTCAGGTATGTTATAGTTGGATCTGCTTCCATAGATGATGTCAACAGTATTGACCACTTTGATATGTACAGAAATAATGAATCGGTGACACCAAACCCTCGCTCACCTTTAGAAGACTACACTCTGCACATAGTTGATATTGAAATGGGCAGGCTCTGTGATTCCAGAACTTTCATGCATGACAAGATTTTTCTGTCTCATAATCAGGGACTATATTTGTACAGACAGACTCTTGCAGTGCTTTCTGTTCAGCATCAAACCATACACATATTCCAGGCAAGTATTTGATTATGTGATCATGTTTATTGCAGGCAAATATTATTTACTTAAGACCTTGTTTATTATTTTTTTTTTTTTTAATTATACTTTGTCGCTGTCTCCCGCGTTAGCGAGGTAGCGCAAGGAAACAGACGAAAGAATGGCCCAACCCACCCACATACACATGTATATACATACACATCCACACACACATATACATACCTATACATCTCAACATATACATATATATACACAGACAGACATATACATATATACACATGTACATAATTCATACTGTGTGCCCTTATTCATTCCCGTCGCCACCCCACCACACATGAAATATCAACCCCCTCCCCCCCGCATGTGCGTGAAGTAGCGCAAGGAAAAGACAACAAAGGCCACATTCGTTCACACTCAGTCATTAGCTGTCATGTATAATGCACCGAAACCACAGCTCCCTTTCCACATCCAGGCCCCACAGAACTTTCCATGGTTTACCCCAGACACTTCACATGCCCTGGTTCAGTCCATTGACAGCACGTCGACCCTGGTATACCACATCGTTCCAATTCACTCTATTCCTTGCACGCCTTTCACCCTCCTGCATGTTCAGGCCTCAATCACTCAAAATCTTTTTCACTCCTTCTTTCCACCTCCAATTTGATCTCCCACTTCTCCTCGTTCCCTCCACCTCTGACACATATATCCTCTTTGTCAATCTTTCCTCACTCATTCTCTCCATGTGACCAAACCATTTCAAAACATCCTCTTCTGCTCTCTCGACAACGCTCTTTTTATTACCACACATCTCTCTTATGCTTTCATTACTTATTCGATCAAACCACCTCACACCACATATTGTCCTCAAACATCTCATTTCCAGCACAACTCTAGCTATAGCCCACACCTTGCAACCATATATCATTGTTGGAACCACTATACCTTCAAACATACCCATTTTTGCTTTCCAAGATAACGTTCTTGACTTCCACACATTCTTCAACACGCCCAGAACTTTCGCCCCCTCCCCCACCCTATGATTCACTTCCGCTTCCATGGTTTCATCTGCTGCCAAATCCACTCTCAGATATCTAAAACACTTCACTTCCTCCAGTTTTTCTCCATTCAAACTTACCTCCCAAATGACTTGTCCCTCAACCCTACTGTACATAATATCCCTGCTCTTATTCACATCTGCTCTCAGCTCTCTTCTTTCACACACTTTACCAAACTCAGTCATAAGCTTTTGCAGTTTCTCACCCCAATCAGCCACCAGCACTGTATCATCAGCGAACAACAACTGACTCACTTCCCAAGCTCTCTTATCCACAACAGACAGCATACTTGCCCCTCTTTCCAAAACTCTTGCATGCACCTCCCTAACAACCCCATCCTTAAACAAATTAAACAACCATGGAGACATCATGCACACCTGCCACAAACCAACATTCACTGAGAACCAATCACTTTCCTCTCTTCCTACATGTACACATGCCTTACATCCTCGATAAAAAATTTTCACTGCTTCTAACAACTTGTCTCACACACCATATATTCTTAATACCTTCCACAGAGCATATCTATCAACTCTATCATATGCTTTCTCCAGATCTATAAATGCTACATACAATCCATTTGCTTTTCTAAGTATTTCTCACATACATTCTTCAAAGCAAACACCTGATCCACTCATCCTCTACCACTTCTGAAATCGCACTTCTCTTCCCCAATCTGATGCTCCGTACATGCCTTCACCCTCTCAATCAATACCCTCCCATATAATTTCCCAGGAATACTCAACAAACTTATGCCTCTGTAATTTGAACACTCACTTTTATCCCCCTTGTTTTTGGCACTATGCAAGCATTCCACCAATCCTCAGGCACCACTCTCAGATATCTAAAACACTTCACTTCCTCCAGTTTTTCTCCATTCAAACTTACCTCCCAAATGACTTGTCCCTCAACCCTACTGTACATAATATCCCTGCTCTTATTCACATCTGCTCTCAGCTCTCTTCTTTCACACACTTTACCAAACTCAGTCATAAGCTTTTGCAGTTTCTCACCCCAATCAGCCACCAGCACTGTATCATCAGCGAACAACAACTGACTCACTTCCCAAGCTCTCTTATCCACAACAGACAGCATACTTGCCCCTCTTTCCAAAACTCTTGCATGCACCTCCCTAACAACCCCATCCTTAAACAAATTAAACAACCATGGAGACATCATGCACACCTGCCACAAACCAACATTCACTGAGAACCAATCACTTTCCTCTCTTCCTACATGTACACATGCCTTACATCCTCGATAAAAAATTTTCACTGCTTCTAACAACTTGTCTCACACACCATATATTCTTAATACCTTCCACAGAGCATATCTATCAACTCTATCATATGCTTTCTCCAGATCTATAAATGCTACATACAATCCATTTGCTTTTCTAAGTATTTCTCACATACATTCTTCAAAGCAAACACCTGATCCACTCATCCTCTACCACTTCTGAAATCGCACTTCTCTTCCCCAATCTGATGCTCCGTACATGCCTTCACCCTCTCAATCAATACCCTCCCATATAATTTCCCAGGAATACTCAACAAACTTATGCCTCTGTAATTTGAACACTCACTTTTATCCCCCTTGTTTTTGGCACTATGCAAGCATTCCACCAATCCTCAGGCACCTCATCATGAGTCATACATACATTACATAACCTTACCAACCAGTCAACAATACAGTCACCCCCTTTTTTGATAAATTCCACTACAGTACCATCCAAACCCGCTGCCTTGCCAGCTTTCATCTTCCGCAAAGCTTTTACTACCTCTTTTCTGTTTACCAAATCATTCTCCCTAACCCTCTCTTTTTGCACACCACCTCGACCAAAACACCCTATATCTGCCACTGTATCATCAAACACATTCAACAAACCTTCAGAATACTCAATCCATCTCCTTCTCACATCACCATTACTTGTTATCACCTCCCCATTTGCCCCCTTCACTGATGTTCCACAGAGAGCGTTATTGGATTACGTGTTAATTGATAGGCACGCGAAAGAGAGACTTTTGGATGTTAATGTGCTGAGAGGTGCAACTGGAGGGATGTCTCATCATTATCTTGTGGAGGCAAAAGTGAAGATTTGTAGAGGTTTTCAGGAAAGAAGAGAGAATGTTGGGGTGAAGAGAAGTTGTGAGAGTAAGTGAGCTTGGGAAGGAGACTTTTGAGGAGGTACCATGAGAGACTGAGTACAGAATGGAAAAAGGTGAGAACAAAGGATGTAAGGGGAGTGGGGGATGAATGGGATGTATTTAGGGAAGCAGTGATGGCTTACGCAAAAGATGCTTGTGGCATGAGAAGCGTGGGAGGTGGGCAGATTAGAAAGGGTAGTGAGTGGTGGGAAAAGAAGTAAGGTTATTAGTGAAAGAGAAGAGAGGCATTTGGATGATTTTTGCTGGGAAATAATGCAAATGACTGGGAGATGTATAAAAGAAAGAGGCAGGAAGTCAAGAGAAAGGTGCAAGAGGTAAAAAAAAGAGGGCAAATGAGAGTTGGGGTGAGAGAGTATCATTAGATTTTAGGGAGAATAAGAATATGTTTTGGAAGGAGGTAAATAAAGTGCGTAAGACAAGGGAACAAATGGGAACATCAGTTAAGGAGGCTAATGGGGAGTTGATAACAAGTAGTGGTGATGTGAGGAGATGGAATGAGTATTTTGAAGGTTTGTTGAATGTGTTTGATGATAGGGTGGCAGATATAGGGTGTTTTGGTCAAAGTGGTGTGCAAAGTGAGAGGGTTAGGGAGAGTGATATGGTTAACAGAGAAGAGGTAGTAAAAGCTTTGCGGAAGATGAAAGCCAGCAAGGCAGTGGGTTTGGATGGTATTGCAGTGGAATTTATTAAAAAAGGGGGTGACTGTATTGTTGACTGGTTGGTAAGGTTATTTAATGTATGTATGACTCATACATACATTGGTAGAATACTTGCATATTGCCATTGTACTAAGGCAAAGGGGATAAAAGTGAGTGCTCAAATTACAGAGGTATAAGTTTGTTGAGTATTCCTAGTAAATTATATGGAAGGGTATTGATTGAGAGGGTGAAGGCATGTACAGAGCATCAGATTGGGGAAGAGCAGTATGGTTTCAGAGGTGGTAGAGGATGCGTGGATCAGGTGTTTGCTTTGAAGAATGTATGTGAGAAATACTTAGAAAAGCAAATTTGTATGTAGCATTTATGGATCTGGAGAAGGCATATGATAGAGTTGATAGAGATGCTCTGTGGAAGTTATTAAGAATATATGGTGTGGAAGGCAAGTTGTTAGAAGCAGTGAAAAGTTTTTATCGAGGATATAAGGCATGTGTACATGAAGGAAGAGAGGAAAGTGATTGGTTCTCAGTGAATGTTGGTTTGCGGCAGGGGTCCATGAAGTCTCCATGGTTGTTTAATTTGTTTATGGATGGGGTTGTTAGGGAGGTGAATGCAAGAGTTTTGGAAAGAGGGGCTAGTATGCAGTCTGTTGTGGATGAGAGAGCTTGGGAAGTGAGTCAGTTGCTGTTCGCTGATGATACAGTGCCGGTGTTTGATTTGGGTGAGAAACTACAGAAGCTTATGACTGAGTTTTCCAAAATGTGTGAAAGAAGAAAGCTGAGAGTAAATGTGAATAAGAGCAGGGTTATTAGGTACAGTAGGGTTAAGGGACAAGTCAACTGGGAGGTAAGTTTGAATGGAGAAAAACTGGAGGAAGTGAAGTGTTTTAGATATCTGGGAGTGGATTTGGCAGCGGATGGAACCATGGAAGCGGAAGTGAATCATAGGGTGAGGGAGGGGGCGAATGTTCTGGGCGTGTTGAAGAATGTGTGGAAGTCGAGAATGTTATCTTGGAAAGCAAAAATGGGTATGTTTGAAGGAATAGTGGTTCCAACAATGATATATGGTTGCGAGGTGTGGGCTATAGGTAGAGTTGTGCGGAGGAGGGTGGATGTGCTGGAAATGAGATGTTTGAGGACAATATGTGGTGTGAGGTGGTTTGATCGAATAAGTAATGAAAGGGTAAGAGAGATGTGTGGTAATAAAAAGAGTGTGGTTGAGAGAGCAGAAGAGGGTGTTTTGAAATGGTTTGGTCACATGGAGAGAATGAGTGAGGAAAGATTGACAAAGAGGATATATGTGTCAGAGGTGGAGGGAACAAGGAGAAGTGGGAGACCAAATTGGAGGTGGAGAGGTGGAGTGAAAAAGATTTTGAGTGATCGAGGCCTGAACATGCAGGAGGGTGAAAGGCGTGCAAGGAATAGAGTGAGTTGGAATGATGTGGTATACCAGGGTCGACGTGCTGTCATTGGATTGAACCAGGGCATGTGAAGCATCCGGGGTAAACCATAGAAAGTTCTGTGGAGCCTGGATGTGGAAAGGGAGCTGTGGTTTCGGTGCATTATACATGACAGCTAGAGACTGAGTGTGAACAAATGTGGCATTTGTTGTCTTTTCCGAGCGCTACCTCACGCACATGCAGGGGGAGGGGGTTGTTATTTCATGTGTGGCAGGGTGGCGACAGGAATGAATAGGGGCAGACAGTATGAATTATGTACATGTGTATATATGTATATGTCTGTGTGTGTGTATATATATATATATATATATATATATATATATATATATATTTTTTTTTTTTTTTTTTTTTTTTTTTTTTTATACTTTGTCGCTGTCTCCCGCGTTTGCGAGGTAGCGCAAGGAAACAGACGAAAGAAATGCCCCCCCCCCCCATACACATGTACATACACACGTCCACACACGCAAATATACATACCTACACAGCTTTCCATGGTTTACTTCAGACGCTTCACATGCCTTGCTTCAATCCACTGACAGCACGTCAACCCCTGTATACCACATGACTCCAATTCACTCTATTTCTTGCCCTCCTTTCACCCTCCTGCATGTTTAGGCCCCGATCACACAAAATCTTTTTTCACTCCATCTTTCCACCTCCAATTTGGTCTCCCTCTTCTCCTCGTTCCCTCCACCTCCGACACATATATCCTCTTGGTCAATCTCTCCTCACTCATTCTCTCCATGTGCCCAAACCATTTCAAAACACCCTCTTCTGCTCTCTCAACCACGCTCTTTTTATTTCCACACATCTCTCTTACCCTTACGTTACTTACTCGATCAAACCACCTCACACCACACATTGTCCTCAAACATCTCATTTCCAGCACATCCATCCTCCTGCGCACATCTCTATCCATAGCCCACGCCTCGCAACCATACAACATTGTTGGAACCACTATTCCCTCAAACATACCCATTTTTGCTTTCCGAGATAGTGTTCTCGACTTCCACACATTTTTCAAGGCTCCCAAAATTTTCGCCCCCTCCCCCACCCTATGATCCACTTCCGCTTCCATGGTTCCATCCGCTAACAGATCCACTCCCAGATATCTAAAACACTTCACTTCCTCCAGTTTTTCTCCATTCAAACTCACCTCCCAATTGACTTGACCCTCACCCCTACTGTACCTAATAACCTTGCTCTTATTCACATTTACTCTCAACTTTCTTCTTCCACACACTTTACCAAACTCAGTCACCAGCTTCTGCAGTTTCTCACATGAATCAGCCACCAGCGCTGTATCATCAGCGAACAACAACTGACTCACTTCCCAAGCTCTCTCATCCCCAACAGACTTCATACTTGCCCCTCTTTCCAGGACTCTTGCATTTACCTCCCTTACAACCCCATCCATAAACAAATTAAACAACCATGGAGACATCACACACCCCTGCCGCAAACCTACATTCACTGAGAACCAATCACTTTCCTCTCTTCCTACACGTACACATGCCTTACATCCTCGATAAAAACTTTTCACTGCTTCTAACAACTTGCCTCCCACACCATATATTCTTAATACCTTCCACAGAGCATCTCTATCAACTCTATCATATGCCTTCTCCAGATCCATAAATGCTACATACAAATCCATTTGCTTTTCTAAGTATTTCTCACATACATTCTTCAAAGCAAACACCTGATCCACACATCCTCTACCACTTCTGAAACCGCACTGCTCTTCCCCAATCTGATGCTCTGTACATGCCTTCACCCTCTCAATCAATACCCTCCCATATAATTTACCAGGAATACTCAACAAACTTATACCTCTGTAATTTGAGCACTCACTCTTATCCCCTTTGCCTTTGTACAATGGCACTATGCACGCATTCCGCCAATCCTCAGGCACCTCACCATGAGTCATACATACATTAAATAACCTTACCAACCAGTCAACAATACAGTCACCCCCTTTCTTAATAAATTCCACTGCAATACCATCCAAACCTGCTGCCTTGCCGGCTTTCATCTTCCGCAAAGCTTTTACTACCTCTTCTCTGTTTACCAAATCATTTTCCCTAACCCTCTCACTTTGCACACCACCTCGACCAAAACACCCTATATCTGCCACTCTGTCATCAGACACATTCAACAAACCTTCAAAATACTCATTCCATCTCCTTCTCACATCACCGCTACTTGTTATCACCTCCCCATTTACGCCCTTCACTGAAGTTCCCATTTGCTCCCTTGTCTTACGCACCCTATTTACCTCCTTCCAGAACATCTTTTTATTTTCCCTAAAATTTACTGATAGTCTCTCACCCCAACTCTCATTTGCCCTTTTTTTCACCTCTTGCACCTTTCTCTTGACCTCCTGTCTCTTTCTTTTATACTTCTCCCACTCAATTGCATTTTTTCCCTGCAAAAATCGTCCAAATGCCTCTCTCTTCTCTTTCACTAATACTCTTACTTCTTCATCCCACCACTCACTACCCTTTCTAAACAGCCCACCTCCCACTCTTCTCATGCCACAAGCATCTTTTGCGCAATCCATCACTGATTCCCTAAATACATCCCATTCCTCCCCCACTCCCCTTACTTCCATTGTTCTCACCTTTTTCCATTCTGTACACAGTCTCTCCTGGTACTTCCCCACACAGGTCTCCTTCCCAAGCTCACTTACTCTCACCACCTTCTTCACCCCAACATTCACTCCTCTTTTCTGAAAACCCATACTAATCTTCACCTTAGCCTCCACAAGATAATGATCAGACATCCCTCCAGTTGCACCTCTCAGCACATTAACATCCAAAAGTCTCTCTTTCGCACGCATATATATATATATATATATATATATATATATATATATATATATATATATATATGTATACGTTGAGATGTATACATATTTATATGTGCGTGAGTGGACGTGTATGTATATACATGTGTATGTGGGTGGTTGGGCCATTCATTCGTCTGTTTCCTTGTGCTACCTCGCTGATGCAGGAGACAGCAACAAAGTATAATAGATAAATAAATATGAATGATGCCAATACAGGGCAGATTCATCAGCATCATACACTTATTCTGGGGCTGAGTTTTCTGCTGCTACTAGCTGTGCAAAATCATCCACAGACTTTGTTGCAGCTTTATGACGAGTAGTTAATGTAACGAACAACCGTAGGTGGTAGTTGACTCTGGTCGACTCTTGTTACTTTTGTTGTTTATTGTTATCATCAAGGCAGCCAGCCCACGCTGCATCAGTCCATCAGGCAGCCCGCTTTTACACTCTCTCTTGCCCTGTACATATTTCTGTTAGTTATTTGATAGAGAATTGGATTTTTTATTGATTCTTTTAATTTGACATTACGCTACAAGCTTCCATGTTAGGGCTATGTTTTTCGCCACACACCATATGTATTGAAATTCCATGTCTCCACTTATATTTGTGTAACCATCCTTGCAAACATTCAGTCATAGCCTAGCTTTAGTTCTTGATGAACTTTGGCCTGCTCGATAAGCATCTCCTCAGAAATGCTTTCACCTTCATTCAGTGGGAGCTTAAACTGCTTTATAATTGCACTGTTGAACTCTGTACTCCGGGCACCTTTCAAAGTTTTCCGAAACTTTAAACTTTTCTAGCTTACATTTTCAGGAATTATCTCAGCTGTGGTGTAAACAGATTTTTGGTGCCTTAGCACTGCTAACAGTGTTTCCCAGGTGGCAGACACAAACTAATAGCAGGAGATTCAAAATGTGCTGGACAATGGGAGTTGCTGGACCACAGAACTCCGGATTAGAAATGTACAACCTGTATGAGGAAGTTGAAGAAACTGCACTTTAGTTACCTCACATCCAATGTAGCTCTCATGTATAATGCTTAAAAACCAGAGACATCCTATCCATAGCCAAACCCCATAGACCTTTCCATGGTTTCCCCTGACCACCTCCTGCCTCTTAGTTCATCTCACTTGCATTCCCCGTCTAGCCATCACTCCAATTCATTTCATCCTTTGCATGCCTCACACCGTACTCCATGTTCAGGCCTTAGAAGTTCAGATCATATTTTACTTCATCTTCCTATCTAATCCTTAGCCTAACCCTTCCCCTTATACCCTCCACTTATGACATATATTCTTTTAGTCAGTCCCTCTCACTCTTCCTCTCCTTATGTGCAAACATTTTCAGCACACTATACTCAGCTTTGTCAGACATACTCCACTTTCTGCCACACCTCTCTCTCATAGTGTTATTCCTTATCTGATCAACTCTCCTTACACCACCCATTGTTTTCAGGGATTTCACTTCCAACACATCAATCCTCTTCTTTATTTTTACATTCAGAATGCACAACTCGAATCCATATAGTGCTATTGTGACTACTATACCATCAAACATTCCCATCTTTGGCCTCACAGAAGTTGACCTTTCTTTCCACACACTTTCAATGCACCCACACACTTTCAATGCACCCACACCTACACTTTCTAGAGTATTTTTCTGTCATTATCTTGATTTATTTGCTGGTTCTATTTTTGATGCCTTTTAAGCATATTAGCCCCATAGAGGAGAATTTATGTCAGAGGTAGCCACTGGACTGGTATACCGTTAATACTAATTTGAACCTAAACAGCAGTTACAGGGATGAACATCACTAGGTCAAGGCCTCTCACTTCTGGGTTTTATTTTTTAGACTTCAGATGACTTTCAGGATGCCAGTAGCTCCAAAAGTTGGACATTGCATTAAGAGAAAAGGCTATGTTATGGAAACTTTGCTTTCTCACAGAACTTAGAGTCTAGGTAGCTACTTGCATACATAAATAGCATGCCCTAGTTCATAGGGAGGGCATGTTGTTCTTTTGGCTTATGTTTCTGACAGTGATATAATGGGGAAAAGGGCAGCCTCAAGGAATTTAGAATCCAAGTAGTTCCTGGCAGGGAAAAACTCTCAAAACAACAGGGTTTAATTGGAAAAACGTTTTACTGAGGCACCTTTGGTGTGGCATATGTAACTTGTTGTTTTGTTAGTACTGATTAAGAGTGCTCTTGTTCCTTATATGGATGTGGTTAGAGTATGGCTTGGGGAGGCTATATGTTGTAGTATTTACAGTGGTATATCCTTTTATATGAATATTATATATTGGTCTTATTATATACTGGTCTTCTCTTTGGGCATTACAGTCATTCATAATTCTTTGCCTGCAAGGTTGTCCATTCTCTTTTTTAAGTGGAAACCATGACTTTCCTTTGGTTCCCTCACTGGGTCATGCCACATCCTCATAGGCCTTTTGGAGCATAGACAGAACCCTAATATTAAGTTTTTCAGGGCCGTCTAATGCTGTCCACCATTACCTACTTTTCATTCCGGTTCTGCCATAAGAATTTTCTATCCCACCCTTGGATGGCTCTGGCCCCAGAGCTGCTACCCTCATTACACATATCTGAAGCTTCTATTGTACCACATGGATCTTACAGGAGCAAGATATCCCTTATCCCTCAGTCATTGTCAGGGGATTCAAGGTAACATTTATATGTGCAGACACATTAAAAAAAAGTTTATGGGTATGTTTATCTGTAAGATATTGGAGGTATATCAGTGTTAGTGTGTGAGAAAAGAAAATTGTGTCAAATTTGTACAGTATATTAATCAAAGATTTTGTAGAAAAACTGCATTTGAGAATCTTCAAATACTGAGATATGATATGCTTGTAGGGATAGTAAGAGTTCTTATATTTTATTGTTACACAAACCTGACCTATTTTCTAACATTTCTCATTGCGATCCTTTATATAACAAAATGAAGCAAAAAAACAAGTGAAATGAGCAAACTTAGCACTACAAGCAGTATGGTGGCACTGAAGGTGCAAAGGCCACCAGTAGGCCTAGCCTAGAAGGCCCATAGGGCCTTTGTTAGACTATCATATTTAATGAGCCATATATGTGCCAGAAAGTCAGGTGGGCATTGTCCATCCTATCACCATATGCCACTGTTTGGAAACTATAAGCAAATATCTTTATGCTCATTGGTGGGAACTTGGCTACAGGTAGACTTTTGACCTAATTACCCTGTATCTTTGAGGGATATGACAATAAACATTCTGTCCTTCAGTCCCATGTTTGGATTAGCTTACCAATGATACATTCAGTTACTATGAAGGATAAGGCTTTATCATGTATCATCTTGCAGTTTAGGTCCTGTATCATGTATTGGTTGTATAATGAATCTATAGGGAGGAGCTCCACCCAGCAAGGTGAATTCAAATGTGGATAATTTGCATTCCACCACTTCTGAAGTCTCAGCAATGTGGGCCTACACCTGGACTCTTCTTCTACTGACCCTTTTTGTACCAGTGTGTATTTTCACTTTCCATATTTACGAATACACCAGGTTACCTATTTATTACTATATAGATATCAAGTAATAGTTAGGAGTCTCACTTTCGTGTAGGGAAAGTTTTGAATTCCCCTTTTGCATAAGTGTATTGCCCATGTTTTTTTCTTTCTTCTATAACCTTCAGATAATCTTATATACCAAAGGATCTAGCAACTCCTCTGAATCAATATTTAGCATCGGTGATAGTCTGAACCAAGTGTATAGTATTACCACCCAGAGGCTAGCATTGAAATTTAAGGGTGCAAAAACCTCAAATGTTTAGGGTAGGGAAAAACTGTATGTATGTTAAAGGGTTAATTGTCCAAAATTGTGAATACTGCCTTTCATAAGGAGATCTGGAGCAAAATTCTTCTTTTGTTGAAACCTGAATTTGCTTTGAATGGTTTTGTTTTAGATAACCCCTTCTAGGAACTCATCTCCCATTTATATTGAAGGAGGCCTGTTCATTTGTGCTTAACCAGGCAGAAATTTGTTTTCTTTATCAAAATCTGTACTGATATATAATGTATATTAATGTAGTTTGTATTTCTTCAGATTACTCCACATGGATGCTTCTTAGATGTCCGCACAATAGGTAGAGTTTGTTATGAGGATGATGACTACTTATTAGCCACAGTCTGCAGAGATCGAATGCAATGCACCTATCAACATGTGAGAGAGAAGACAATTAATTGCCTCAAGCACAGGTTTGTTAGTAGCTTGATACAAAATTATTTTCTGGCACTACTTTAGCATCTTTAGTACTGACTGTATCTTGTAATTTCTTGGGGTAAATGAAGAAAGAAAGGAGGAATACAAGATAACTTACTTAAAAGCGTGCAGTAGTTTGAGATACCCCATAGAATTATTTTAGTACTGCTGACATCTTTTCTTTTCTTTTTTATTTAGCAGCCATCATGATACAGGCCAAAACATGGTCAAGTCATGGCCATATCAGATGAAAAGAAAAATGAAGAGTATGAGAAAAAGAATGGAAAAAATTATTTAAGGTCCCTACACATTAGTAAACCTGATTCTTAAAAGTGGAAAGTTCTAGGAAGAGGGAAAATTGAAAGATGGATGGGAATCCCCAGTATTCACTGTAAGAGGAAAGAAAAAGGCATCATAATGGTCAGTCCCCATGTGGCTAGCCTTCACAGAGAAACTATAGAAAATAGCAGCCAGGCACTTTAAAATGTTCCAGGGCATGAGGAAAGAAGACATGGAGACAGCTTATGAGAGCATTGGCCGTAGTAATACCTGTAGAACAGATAGAAGGTAGCAACTTCACTGACAAAAAAGGTATGGTTGAAGAGAAGTCATAGCCGAGTAAGGAACTGTTACAAGACTTCTGATTAAGCTTTATCTAAGAAAGAGGTGGAAGAAGATCCATCCCAGGCAGTATAGTTGAACTCCATACTAGGCCAAATGAAATGCTCATTTATTTTCACTTGCTTACAGGAATAGTGCAGGCCTGTTGATCATTACTTAATGTCAGCTTGAGGTATCTTCACTTTTAGGCTTGCCTTCAGAAGAGTTTAAGTGTTCAATGGCAAAAAGTGGAAATAAATGAAGCTAGGGGAGTAACTAAGGAATTGAAGGTGTTTAAGAAAGCAGAGCTGACATGTGCAAGAGAAGTGTTTGGAATGCAGAAGATGGGAAATGGGTAGGTGAGAGAGGTTAGTGAGTGGTGAGATGAAGTTAAGAAGCTATTGAAAGAGAAAAGAGGTATGTATGAGTGTTATGTACAAGGAAGGAGTGAAGGTGAGTGGGAGATGTGCAAGACAAAGTAGCAGGAGATCAAGAGCTGAAAAAGAGGGCAAATGAGAGTTGGGGTTAACAAGTATCAGTAAACTTCATAGAAATAAGAACTGTTTAGGAAGGAGATTAATAGTTTGAGTTAAACAAGAGAACAAATGAAAACGTTGATGAAGAAGGCAAATGGTGAAGTGATAACAGATTAAGCTGAGATGAAGAGTACACAAAGTGATTATTTTGAAGGACTGTTGAATGTGTTTAACAACAATGAGGTAGCACCAGAAAACAGATGAAAAAAGGCCGCATCCACTCACGCTCAGTTTCTAGCTGTCATGTGTAATGCACCAAAACCACAACTCCCTCTGTACATCCAGACTCAACAGACCTTTCATTGGTTTACGTCATATCTTTCACGTGCCCTGGTTCAGTCTATTGACAGCATGTCGACCCAAGTATACTACATCATTCCAATTCACTCCATTCCATTCATGCCTTTCACCCTCCTGCATGTTCAGGCCCCAATTACTCAAAATCTTTCTCACTCCATCCTTCCACCTCCAGTTTGGTCTCCCACTTCTTGTTCCTTCCAACTCTGACACGTATTATCTCTCTGTTAACCTTTCCTCTCTTATTCTCTCCATATGTCCAAACCATTTCAACACACCCTCTTCTGCTCTCTCAACTACACTGTTATCCCACATCTCTTTTACCCTTTCATTACTTACTTGATCAAACCACCTCACACCACATATTGTCCTCAAACACTTTATTTCCAACACATCCATCCTCCTCTGTACAGCCCTATCAGTAGTCCATGCCTCACAACCATATGATATTGTTGGAACTAATATTCCTTCAAACATACCCATTTTTGCTCTCCAAGTTAACGTTCTCTCTTTCCAAACATTCTTCATCGCTCCCAGAACCTTCCCCTCCCCATGACTCACTTTAGCTTCCATTGCTCCATTTGCTGCCAAATCCACTCCCAGATATCTAAAACACTTCACTTCCTTCAGTTTTTCTCCATTCAAACTTACATCCCAATTCCGTAACCCTACTGAACCTAATAATCTTGCTGTTATTCATATCTACTCTCAACTTTCTCCTCTCACACACTTTTCCAAACTCAGTCACTAACTTTTGCAGTTTCTCACTTGAATCAGCCCCCAGTGGTGTATCATTGGCGAACAACAATTGACTCACTTCCCAGGTCTTCTCATCCTCAACAGACGGCATACTCACCCCTTTCTCCAAAACTCTTGAATTTACCTCCCTAACCACCCCATCCATAAACATATTAAACAACCATGGTGACATCACACACCCCTGCCACAAACCGACATTCACTGGGAACCAGTCATTCTCCTTTCTTCCTACTCGTACACATGCCTTACACCCTTGATAAAAACTTCTTTGATTCTAGCAACTTACCTTTCACACCATATATTCTTAAGACCTTCCACAGAGTATCTCTATCAACCCTATCATATATCTTCTCCAGATCCATAAATGCTTCATACAAATCCATCTATTTTTCTACATATTTCTCACCTACATTCTTCAAGGTAAACTCCTGATCCACACATCCTCTACCACTTCTGAAACCACACTGCTCCTCCCCAGTCTGATGTTCTTTACATGCCTTCACACTCCCAGTCATTATCCTCTCAGACAATTTTCCAGGTATAGTGAACGAACTTATGCCTCTATAACCTGAACACTCACCTTTATCCCCTTTGCTTTTGTTCAGTCCTCAGGCATTTCACCATGATGCATACATACATTAAATATCCTTACCAGCCAATCAACAACAGTCACCCCTTAATAGATTCAACTGCAATGCCATGTAGTCCTCCCACCTTGCCAGATTTTATCTTCTGCAAGGCTTTCACCACCTCTTTTCTCTTCACCTAACCACTCTCCCTGACTCTCTCACTTTGCAAACCACCCCAACCAAAACACCTACATCTGCCACTCTGTCATCAAACACATTTTATTGACCAAACCCCTTGGGGAGTATGAATAGCTGGGTTACCTGTGGACCAACTGCTGCATCTATGATTCAAACCTATGTTCTTGACCTTAGACAAACTGTGAATGCATCATGGTTAGTGATGCTAATCACTACACCAGGGAGGTCCATGAAATCCATAACTTCTTCCCAACAGTAATGCTTCCCATTATGTATTGTCCAAATGGGCCATCCTACAGTATTTCTTGAAAGTTATTTTTTTTTTTTTTTTTTTTTTTTATACTTTGTCGCTGTCTCCCGCGTTTGCGAGGTAGCGCAAGGAAACAGACGAAAGAAATGGCCCAACCCCCCCCCCCATACACATGTACATACACACGTCCACACACGCAAATATACATACCTACACAGCTTTCCATGGTTTACCCCAGACGCTTCACATGCCTTGATTCACTCCACTGACAGCACGTCAACCCCTGTATACCACATCGCTCCATTTCACTCTATTCCTTGCCCTCCTTTCACCCTCCTGCATGTTCAGGCCCCGATCACACAAAATCTTTTTCACTCCATCTTTCCACCTCCAATTTGGTCTCCCTCTTCTCCTCGTTCCCTCTACCTCCGACACATATATCCTCTTGGTCAATCTTTCCTCACTCATTCTCTCCATGTGCCCAAACCATTTCAAAACACCCTCTTCTGCTCTCTCAACCACGCTCTTTTTATTTCCACACATCTCTCTTACCCTTACGTTACTTACTCGATCAAACCACCTCACACCACACATTGTCCTCAAACATCTCATTTCCAGCACATCCATCCTCCTGCGCACAACTCTATCCATAGCCCACGCCTCGCAACCATACAACATTGTTGGAACCACTATTCCTTCAAACATACCCATTTTCGCTTTCCGAGATAATGTTCTCGACTTCCACACATTTTTCAAGGCTCCCAAAATTTTCGCCCCCTCCCCCACCCTATGATCCACTTCCGCTTCCATGGTTCCATCCGCTGACAGATCCACTCCCAGATATCTAAAACACTTCACTTCCTCCAGTTTTTCTCCATTCAAACTCACCTCCCAATTGACTTGACCCTCAACCCTACTGTACCTAATAACCTTGCTCTTATTCACATTTACTCTTAACTTTCTTCTTCCACACACTTTACCAAACTCAGTCACCAGCTTCTGCAGTTTCTCACATGAATCAGCCACCAGCGCTGTATCATCAGCGAACAACAACTGACTCACTTCCCAAGCTCTCTCATCCCCAACAGACTTCATACTTGCCCCTCTTTCCAGGACTCTTGCATTTACCTCCCTAACAACCCCATCCATAAACAAATTAAACAACCATGGAGACATCACACACCCCTGCCGCAAACCTACATTCACTGAGAACCAATCACTTTCCTCTCTTCCTACACGTACACATGCCTTACATCCTCGATAAAAACTTTTCACTGCTTCTAACAACTTGCCTCCCACACCATATATTCTTAATACCTTCCACAGAGCATCTCTATCAACTCTATCATATGCCTTCTCCAGATCCATAAATGCTACATACAAATCCATGGAAGGAGGTAAATAGGGTGCGTAAGACAAGGGAGCAAATGGGAACTTCAGTGAAGGGCGTAAATGGGGAGGTGATAACAAGTAGTGGTGATGTGAGAAGGAGATGAAATGAGTATTTTGAAGGTTTGTTGAATGTGTCTGATGACAGAGTGGCAGATATAGGGTGTTTTGGTCGAGGTGGTGTGCAAAGTGAGAGGGTTAGGGAAAATGATTTGGTAAACAGAGAAGAGGTAGTAAAAGCTTTGCGGAAGATGAAAGCCGGCAAGGCAGCAGGTTTGGATGGTATTGCAGTGGAATTTATTAAAAAAGGGGGTGACTGTATTGTTGACTGGTTGGTAAGGTTATTTAATGTATGTATGACTCATGGTGAGGTGCCTGAGGATTGGCGGAATGCGTGCATAGTGCCATTGTACAAAGGCAAAGGGGATAAGAGTGAGTGCTCAAATTACAGAGGTATAAGTTTGTTGAGTATTCCTGGTAAATTATATGGGAGGGTATTGATTGAGAGGGTGAAGGTATGTACAGAGCATCAGATTGGGGAAGAGCAGTGCGGTTTCAGAAGTGGTAGAGGATGTGTGGATCAGGTGTTTGCTTTGAAGAATGTATGTGAGAAATACTTAGAAAAGCAAATGAAAGTTAATAATGTCTATTATTGTAAAGGCCAATCCTCCCCTCCCCTGCCTTCTCTTTCTTTACTCACTATCATATACCCCTCAGGGCACAACAAGTGAGATTTTCCCATTAACTGCTAATCCAACAATAATTGTTACATCACTTTCGGTCTGTTGTTACCATCTCTTTGAACTCCTGCTCTTTCTATATGGGCTTTTTTGTCCTCTTACCTCACTTGGCATCTCAAGATTTTTGCCTTATGATGGTATTCTCTAATTCTATCCCTCACTGCCTTTGATCTATCATAAGTGATGGATACCTCATTGAATTCCACCTTGTATTTAAGTTTCTTTGCCTGTCTAAGTACCATCTGGCTAGTTGACTCCAAGTTAGATGTAGCCATAACTGGTCATTCCTCAATGTCTTGTGCACATTACATTAGCGAAAATATCAGTGAAGCAGTCATCATCTACTTACATAGTAAAGGATATAGATTTCATATATGAAAAGTGTGGATGTGCATGTAGATGAAATAATTAGGCAGACAAACAAACAAGAAGTATAAAGGAATAGTTGTAAGATTTAGTGTGTTCTATAAAGCATACAAACTAGTAGATATGACTTGATTGTGACAGTAAGAGGAGATAGCTTTGAAAATTTAAGTATTTTCAGAAAGATTTCACCAATGTAACCCTCTCTCACTCCAATGTAATACCAGTGTGGATAACTGTCAGCTCTTAATTTAGTGTGCCAAGTAATACACTTAATTATGAATCTGTTTTCATTCAGATTTAGCTGAATTCCAATAATGTAGAGGTCATGATAGAGTACTTTAAAAAACAATACTTCTTAGGAGACTGTTAATGGTACTTATTTATGGTTTCTTGAAAAATTACAGGTTTTCTCCTCTGTGTGCCTATAAATCAGTTCACAGAATGTTTATATCAGTAACAGCACTCTGTAATGCCTGTATTCACTTATCTTTAATGTGTAGAGTCTCTTGGCAGGTTACTAGTGTTTCTATACCGACGTGCTGAATCCATTAGCAAGGAAGAAGGTAGTGCACGCGCTTTGAGAGAGTTCTTCCATTACTTTGATCACCTCCACCGTCTTCGTATGTGGAAAATGCAGCTCCTTGATGATGTACACTTGCTTATAAAGGTGAGATATTTTTTTATTTTTTCTTCTTTTTTTTTAGGCTCCAGTCACTGACGAGAGTCCACATTGAGGCTGAGCCTAAATTGAAATATGGAGAGAATTATGAAAGGGAAAAGAAAAGACAAGGAAAAGTCTTTACAGATTTTGGAGGAAGTGACAAACTTGTCTTTTAGAATGTGCTAGGTCATGAGAAGATAGAGGGCTCCAGAGCTATGATGAGTAGGGAAAGAAGCAGTTCTCAAAATGGCCCACCCTTTTGTTGCCAATGTCCGCGCATTAATCGTGTGGCGCAGCAGCTTTCCGAGTATTACGTGGTCTAGCTTGTGGTGCAGCCAGCTCTCAGGAGCAAACACCAAAGTAATACTCATAGAAGAAGGAATATGAACCATTATTGCAGCATAGAGCAAGAGGGTCAAGTTTGGAAGTTATCATGGGACAGTTTATAGGTTGGACCACTTTCAACTCAACTCTGTCATGTAAGGATACAAAGCTAGAACCAGCCCTGATTTCAGAAGAGTAATTCATACAAGGAAAACCAATCCTTTGTATAAATGGGGCTACATTTCAGAGGAAAAGAAGTTTCAACATCTAAACCGAACTTCCAGTTCCTTAGAGGCAGACTTAGCTATTCCTGTAATTTGAGGTTTCCACGAAAGTGTGGATGTTAAAGTAATACAAAGTATTATTCATTGATTTAAGAGGTGGAATTTCAGAGCCATCAAAGGAGAGAAGACAGTTGTGAGGAGTTTTTGATAGAGAGTTGGGTAGAACGTAGGTCTTGGAGGCATTAAACTTAACTACAGTGGTTCAGCAACTCCCACGGTCTGGCACAATTTGAATCTGTCACTATTAGTTGATAGTTTGTGGATCTGCTACCAGGGCAGTGGTGTTAGCAGCACTAAGACACCAAAATCTGTTTACAGTTTGTGGATCTGCTACCAGGGCAGTGGTGTTAGCAGCACTAAGACACCAAAATCTGTTTACACTGCAACCAGGCTAATTAACAGTTCTGTTTATTTTTTATATTCAATGTATTTTAACCCTTCAGGATGTCATCCAAGAGACCAAGAGGTGCAGAAGATGGTGCCAGTGCTAATAAGTGTAAGCATAAACCATTACCTATGCTTAAGAAGGTGGAGTTACTGAAAGAATTAGATAAAGGAACTTCAGTAAAGACTTCGTATGAGTACTATAAGATAGGACCATCAACTGTGTATAACTTAGGGTCATTTTCTGTTTTCCAGCATTTTCTGAGGTCCGTCAGTGGCCAGGTCCCAAGGTTGCAAGATTAAAGAGGTACAACCTCTAGATACCTCTGAGATATTCTGTCCAATTCTGAGTTTATTAAGGAAGTTGTATCAAGATGAGAAACAGATGGATTGAGAGAAGGAGCAAAATTGAAGGATGTCGATGAATGCAGTGTTAAATCACCAGTGTATGAATGCATTAGATTAATTGTGGAGAAGAGGAAGTCATTGAAAAAAAGGAGAAAAAGTTTAGGGGACAGGACAGAACCTTGAGGGACACCGCTGTTGATGGAGAAAAGTGGGGAGATTGATCCATCACCAGCCACAGAGATAGATCAGCTAGAGAGGAAGCTAGGTATGAAGGAGCAAAGTGAGGGAGGAAGGCCAAAGGAGAGGAGCTTAGAGATGAGACCCCAATGCTTCACCTTGTCAGAAGCTTTGGATATGTCAAGGGCAACTACATATGACTCCCCAAAATCCTTCAGGGATGATGACCAGACATTAGTAAGATAGGAAAGAATATCACCAGACTGTGATTTCGAGGTGTCTAAGGATATGGGAGTTAAGAAGGGATTCAGAGAGTTTGGAAATGGTAGATTTCAAAGCAATAGGACGATAGTTAGAGGAGTCAGAACAGTCACCCTTCTTAGAGATGGGATGTATCAATGCATGCTCCCAAGGAGAAGAAAAAGTTTTGGTTTTTAAACAAAAATGGGGCAGATGAGCAAGTAGAGGTGCAGGTTCAGGGGCACGCCCAGCACACGGGGATGAATGCCATTAGGACCATAGGCCTTGATTGTGTCCAGAGAGAAAAGCACTTTTCGGACAGTTCGGAAAGAGATTATGTGGAGGGGCATAGAGTTAGTTAGAGGAGCATCAAAGGGTGAAGGAATGTTAGAGTCATCCATGGTTGAGTTAGAGGAGAATTGGGAGCCAAAAAGAGTTGCTTTGTGTATGGGAGAGACAGCCATAGTACCATCAGAATGGAAAAGTTAGGAAAGGTAGAATGATAGTTATTGTTAGAGATGCCCTTAGCTAAAGACTAGAAAGACCTATCAGTAAATGATGAGGAGAGGTTATAGCACTTCCTTTGGACAAAAGGATGCTTTGCCTCGTGGATTGCACTGATTATGGGCAGTGATAAAAGCTGAATGGGAGCCAGAGGAATGAGAGTGTTCCCAAGCCTGACATGCCTGATCCCAAGTCTGAAAGGCCTCAGAATAGAAATGGTTGAACCATGAATTGGATGAAGAGGTTGTCTTGGAGAATGATGGGATTAATGCTTCTATTCCTGCAAGAACAACCTCTGCTATGCATTTGGTGGTAATTTACCCAAGGAAAGTCAGAAAAGAGGTTGCATAAGTTGTTCCAGTCAGCTTTGTTGAAGTGCCAGTATTTACTCTTAGAAAGGGCTGCTGGAGGGGTAGGTGCCATTAGAATAGATGCATGTACAAGAGCATGATCAGATGAACCAATTGGGGTGGGATTGTAGACTTACAGCAGAATGGACTAGAAGTGAAAAACAGATCCAGAATATTAGGAGAATGATCACAGCAGTCAGAAATATGGGTAGGATGGGAAATAATTTACTCTAAATCATTGAAAATGGAGAGCATGAGGGCTTCTATCCCTCCACCTTCCATACGAGAGGAATTCAACCATTCCCTATGATGAACATTGAAATCCCTGAGGTAGAGGATCTCAGCTTGCAGGTTAGAGGATGTCACAGTCTCATGGCAGGAGTTTAAATAGTCAAAGAAAGATATAAAGTTTGTAGAATTAAAAGAGCAATAAGCAAAACAGAGGAACAGTGTGCTAGTTGGGTGACACACCTTGAGCCACATAGCATTAGATTTTGGGGACTTAAGGTCTCTGAGGTGTGCAATAGGTGTGTTGATATCAAATTAAGGTTAAACACCTCCTTTGAACTGGAATTGTGAGTGGAGATTATAGTTGGATATGAAAAAGGGACCAGTGAGAACATCATTAAACCAGTGAGTCTCAGAGAGAAGTAAGATTTTAGGAGAGGTACGAAACAGATGATGTTCAACAGAGGAGAGGGTTCTGGAGAGACCAAGAATGTTGGTATATTGAATAGGAAAAGAGGAAAGTCTAACAGAAAGGGAAGGGTCATGGGAGAGGCCAGTACTACTACTGCCAGAGCCCTCCCTCTCATTGGCAGTAGAGTCAGGCAGAAACCATTAATTAATTCAAGGTATGTTTTTCATTTAGAATATTCTTTATTCCTGTCAGTTTATATTTTACTTCTCGAGTTGAGTAATATCTTTTCTCCAAGTTAACATGCTATAGCTTTTTTTGATATGTTCTTTTCATGCAAGAATCACAGTATACTTTTTCTTGCCATCTTGTCTTAGCCATTGATATTTTTTTTTCTTTTTTTTTTTTTCTGTCTCCCGCGTTTGCGAGGTAGCGCAAGGAAACAGACGAAAGAAATGGCCCAACCCACCCCCATACACATGTATATACATACGTCCACACACGCAAATATACATACCTACACAGCTTTCCATGGTTTACCCCAGACGCTTCACATGCCTTGATTCAATCCACTGACAGCACGTCAACCCCGGTATACCACATCGCTCCAATTCACTCTATTCCTTGCCCTCCTTTCACCCTCCTGCATGTTCAGGCCCCGATCACACAAAATCTTTTTCACTCCATCTTTCCACCTCCAATTTGGTCTCCCTCTTCTCCTCTTTCCCTCCACCTCCGACACATATATTCTCTTGGTCAATCTTTCCTCACTCATTCTCTCCATGTGCCCGAACCATTTCAAAACACCCTCTTCTGCTCTCTCAACCACGCTCTTTTTATTTCCACACATCTCTCTTACCCTTACGTTACTTACTCGATCAAACCACCTCACACCACACATTGTCCTCAAACATCTCATTTCCAGCACATCCATCCTCCTGCACACAACTCTATCCATAGCCCACGCCTCGCAACCATACAACATTGTTGGAACCACTATTCCTTCAAACATACCCATTTTTGCTTTCCGAGATAATGTTCTCGACTTCCACTCATTCTTCAAGGCTCCCAGAATTTTCGCCCCCTCCCCCACCCTATGATCCACTTCCGCTTCCATGGTTGCACAAATTCCGTGTTGTTTGATTTTCAAATAAATATATTTGTTGCATCCTGCTGATTGAATTTGTTTTTTGCTTCATTGTACACATGATGAGTTTTTGTGGTTGTAAGACAGCCAGTGATTGTTCTAAGGGCCTTTCTTTATGTGGTTTGCAGTTTTATGTTTTCTTTTGATAGAGTTGATGACCAGGTGAATGAGGCATAGTTTTTTTAAATGGAGCACATGAATTATTTGTATAATGTGCTAGGGTATTCTTTTCCTTGTCCAAAACTTGTGTCATTTAGTGTTCTGTGACTATTTAGTTTGATTATGGCATTTGAGTTGATGTTTATCTCATGGGAAGTAAATGCTTTGTGAATGTAATGCTTTATACGTAGTATAGTGGTTGACCATTCAGGATTGTGGCAGGGTGTAGCTTGGATGTGTGTCTGTCTGGGGTTAAAAGGGAGAATGTATTTCCATGGGGATGTAGAGTTTGTTTTAAGTGAGCTAGTGTTCTAATTGCATGATGTAATATTACATGGTTGTTGTTGCTTGGATAGTGTCAGGGTGTGTGATGTAATTTGTAGTTTACCTTCATATGAAAGGAATTCTGTGTAGTCTGCAAGAGTTGTCGGAAAGTCATGTAGGAGGAGATGGAAGAGGGTTCCTTAGGGAATTCCACTGAAGAGTTTAAGGGTTTTGGAGGTGAAGCTTTTTTGAATGACTCTAGCTGTTGTCCAATTATGAAATTGGCAAACAATTTTTTGTTATTGCTTTGGAGGTGTTCCTCCCACACAAGTCCCATAGGAGGAGAAACTGGTGAAAAATAACTCGCGAGGCGGAGCAACACATGGGGGGTATCAAACAGCTCGAGTCTCATGGTGTACTGAGTTTATTTACTTCGCTGAGTAAATATGATCTCTTCCAAACAACAATGGGATCTTATACATTCAATAAGGCATCTTACAGACTGACGTGTCCACAGTGGATTAAATGCGTCACTCCATTATTTTCGCAGTCAACTTTCATACGTCTGGCGCCAACATCTCCCCACCATAGGAGTACCTTTAATAACTCCTATCCTTACTCTCAATAACATGATCATATGGCATCAGGATGTATAAATACAAATGTCTCATTAAGAGTAAACTCAACCCTCACCCTGGGAAGCAAATGATACAATAAAACAATAAACAATACCCAAAGGGACTATACTGATCATCAACCTAAATCTACAATGCATCTCAAACCCTCCAATCTCACATATTCAGCCTCCGAGGAGGCTTTACAGTTCGTCCTGTTCTAAACACATAAGTTGACGACGGTGTCATGGAGTGAGCCTCATCAGAACCTTGAGCATATGCTGGGAAGGTATCTGTTGGTGGTAAGGGACTATGAGCTTCATCTGTTGTAGCATCCTCCCCTGCAGATGAAAGCTCCAAATTATGCAGTTTTTGCACTGGCCTACTAATTACTCCCTTTGCAGTCTTAACTTTGACACTACGAATTGTTCCATCCTTCCCAGGGAATAGCTCAACAATCACTCCAAGGGGCCATTGCAAACGAGGAGAATTATCTTCCCAAACCAGCACAACAGATCCCTTCTCCAGTTTACATCTGGGTATGAAACCTGTAATGATAGGGGGTAAATTCAATAGATAGTCAGACACCCACACATTCCAAAACTTATCAAGTTGTTGATGTCTCAGGCTTTCTCGCTCACATAGGTCCTTATGTGACATTTCAGAAACCTGGCAATCACTTTTAAGCTCTCTATGAAATCCAGCAGTGTGTCTAATTAAAAAATGAGAGGGTGTTAAAGGGCTTACAGAATTAGGATCATCTGTGGCAAAAGTTAAGGGTCTGGAATTTACACATGCCTCAATTTCATGTAAGGTAGTCTCTAGCTCACATCTTGTTAAACATTTTATGCCAAGAGTCTTTCTCAGAGCTAATTTAACAGATTGGACTAATCTTTCCCACCAACCTCCCCACCATGGAGCATGGGGTACAACAAACTTCCACTGGGGAGGAAGGGTGCCAAAGAACTGATGCATTTGTTTAGACATACTAATAAAAGTCTTGGCGTTGTCAGAGTAAATAACTGATGGAAGGCCTCTTCTGGCAGAAAACCTACAAAAGGCAAGTAAGCAATCATCGTAAGACATAAAGTTAGTCAACTCTAAGTGTACTGCACGGACAACTCCACAAGTGAATAACAAGATGTACAGCTTCTTGCATGGAAAATCAACACAAAACAGGTGGTCCAGCATAATCTACACCTGTCACAGTGAAAGGAGGAGCAGAGTTAATTCTTAGTCCTGGGAGAGGAGCTACAGGCTGACGGCAAGCTTGTGAGTGATGTCTACGACAAATCATACATTCTCTACAGACTACCTTAGCAAGCTTTCTTAATCCGACAATTAAGTAACAAGATCTTAATGTTGAAATTAAAGTGGAAACACCAGCGTGTTTCAGAAATACATGTTGGAAACTAACTAACAGCTTGGCAATGTGACCTGCTGGAATAATCATAGGATACTTGCAATCATAACTTAATTCAGCCTGGTCCAGCCAACTCTTACTTCTCAGAAGACCATTTTCATCCATAAAAGGATTGAATTTCCTAATGTCAGAACTCTTAGGGAGTGACTTTCCAAGCATTAAGGCATTGATCTCTTGGCTGTACCTTTCTCTCTGAACAACATTTAACAGCATGAGGTTTACAATTGTTCACAAACCTTATTACCCAAGCTACACACTCAATAGCTTTTGTAAAATGACCCCAGCGGGCATAGTAAATCCCTACTGATGGATGCTCGGACACTAAGCATGTCACTGGGCTGTCAGGGAATACCTTCTCTACAATGGGCAGTGCTGCTGGTACCTCACCCTGTTGCATGGGAGTAAAGTGTTCAGAGAGCCAAGCAGGACCATTCAGCCACGAGGTACAGGAAATTAATTCTTCAGCAAAGGCACCTCCGGAAATAAGGTCTGCTGATTATCTTTACCAGGAATGTGCTTCCACTGAACTGGGGGGATTAAACTCTGAATCTCAGTTACTCTATTCACTACAGAAGTCTTCCATCTATTAGGGTCTCCCTTTATCCATGACAGTGCTAATTTAGAATCAGTCCAGCAGTACATTTGTACATCAATTAAGTGTAGGGAAGTCTTCACAAATACAGATAGCCTAGCACACAGAAGAGCACCCATTAATTCCAACCTCGGCACCAACAATTTCTTGATAGGTGCTACCCTTCCTCTGGCTAGAACTAAGATTACCTTAAATGACCCATCATTATCAGGAACTCTCAAGTATACACAGGCACCATACCCCTTCTCGGAAGCATCTCCAAAGGCATGCAGTTCTACATTTTGTAGCTTGTTCCATACAAGTTCTGGAAAGTGACAACAATTAACTTGCCATGTGTTAAGAACTTTTATATTTTGAACCCACTTCTGAAACCGGTGTTGCAATTCTGTAGGCAAGATCTCATCCCAAGAAAGTCCAAGTCTCCAAATATCTTGGAACATAATTTTTGCCATCATGATTACTGGGCATAGAAGGCCAAGAGGATCAAATAATTTACTGATGACAATGAGAACTGCTCTCTTTGTGGATGCTACCTCAAGATCCTTCAATTCTAAACAATCAAATGAAAAACTATCTCTAGTCAAACACCACTATAAACCAAGAATCTTTGTCTCTGCATGCTTGCTGGGCTCTAAGTAGTCGTTAAATCTGTCTTTTAAGGCATTGCAGTTCGAGCTCCACTTTGAAAGTGTCATACTGGCCTTGGATAGAACTGACCGTGCCTCATCACACTTAGCAAAGGCTTCCTCTGCACTGTCAGCTCCTGACAACCAGTCATCCACATATAGGTTATCCTTTAGCTCTGCAATAACTTCAGAATCAGGAAAGCTTTTAAGATGATGTTTTACAGTTGCGTTCAACAGAAATGGACTACTTTTATCACCAAATGGAACTCTAGTAAATCTCATTATCCAAATGTTACCATTATAGTTCCAAAGAAATCTATGCACGTCCCTGTCTTCTTTCCGTACATTAATCTGGAGGAAAGCTTTAGTGATATCACCAGTTAAGGCAACCTTCCTCCTTCTGAACCTCATAAGTACCTCTACCAACTGTGGGTTAAGAGTGGGACCCACCTCAAGACAGTGATTTAATGAGACTCCATTATAGCGCACAGCAGATGCGTCAAAGACTGGTCTTACTTTACTTGTGGTGCTGACTTCCCTGACGACAGGATGATGAGGAAGGTAGAATGTGGGGTATGGGCTGTTCATCTCACCCTCAGGTACCTCCTCAATGATGCCTTCCCGTTCGTAACCCTCAAATACGGCATCATACTCCTCCTGAAGTTTAGGATTGGATTTAAATTTATGCATCAAACATAACAACCTTTTCCCTGCAAGCCTTTCATTATTTTGGAGGCTACACTTATGCTCTGATTTCCAGGGAAGAGCAGCCTCATATCTACCATCCTTAAACTTAACTGTCTCTGAAAAGGATTTTAACACAGGATGGTTGCTAACATCAGGATATACTTCCTTGTCACAAATTCCCACTGACTCTAAATCCCAAAACTTATGTAACTCATTCTCATTGAAATTGTTAATGCATAACATCTGAGACAACTTAACATTTCCCTTGGATGCCGAAGCACAATTCCCAGATAGGATCCAACCAAACACCATCTCTTGAGCCACTAGTCCCTCAACCTGCGAATTCTTGTTGGGGATTACAAATTTCCAATAGGCATCGAGTCCTATCAAAATGTCAACATTTACCTTCCTGTCCCGCTCATACTCATCTGCTAACAGCAGAAACTTAAAGGGCAGTAGGGTTTCAGCTGGAACACAAGGACATAATAATGAAGCACATATTGTGGGCACTTCAGCTGCAAGTAAACACACTACTTCATTATTAACATATATTAAGAATATATGGTGTGGGAGGAAAGTTGTTAGAAGCAGTGAAAAGTTTTTATCGAGGATGTAAGGCATGTGTACGTGTAGGAAGAGAGGAAAGTGATTGGTTCTCAGTGAATGTAGGTTTGCGGCAGGGGTGTGTGATGTCTCCATGGTTGTTTAATTTGTTTATGGATGGGGTTGTTCGGGAGGTAAATGCAAGAGTTTTGGAAAGAGGGGCAAGTATGAAGTCTGTTGGGGATGAGAGAGCTTGGGAAGTGAGTCAGTTGTTGTTCGCTGATGATACAGCGCTGGTGGCTGATTCATGTGAGAAACTGCAGAAGCTGGTGACTGAGTTTGGAAAAGTGTGTGGAAGAAGAAAGTTAAGAGTAAATGTGAATAAGAGCAAGGTTATTAGGTACAGTAGGGGTGAGGGTCAAGTCAATTGGGAGGTGAGTTTGAATGGAGAAAAACTGGAGGAAGTGAAATGTTTTAGATATCTGGGAGTGGATCTGGCAGCGGATGGAACCATGGAAGCGGAAGTGGATCATAGGGTGGGGGAGGGGGCGAAAATCCTGGGGTCCTTGAAGAATGTGTGGAAGTCGAGAACATTATCTCGGAAAGCAAAAATGGGTATGTTTGAAGGAATAGTGGTTCCAACAATGTTGTATGGTTGCGAGGCGTGGGCTATGGATAGAGTTGTGCATTAACATCCACTAAATTCAGGTCATAAATATTACACTGGGTAGATCTAGAACTCTTCCTTCCCCCAAAGGCAGAATAGGACATCTGTTCAGAAGATACCCATGTAGGCCTAACCTTCCTTACAAATTCACTCGACACATAGGATCGATCTGCCCCAGAGTTGAACAACAAGGTAGCTTTACTGTACTTGCCATGCCTTCCTTACACTTTAACTTTTGCTGTCGGCAAGACACAACACCTTTGTTTAAACTGTGAAGAATGAGAAACACCAACTAGATCACCAGGCATAACATTGGTATCTCCCTTTACACCTTCACTCTCCTTGGCCGGCTGACTAACTGCCCTGCCCTTAGGTGAAACATTATCCTTTGAGCTGAGAAGGACATTATGGTTGCCTTTACACTTAGAGCACTTTGCCTTGCAACTTCTAGCTACGTGCCCCCTTTTTAAGCACTTAAAACACAGCTCAGCAGAACGAATATTTTCCAGTCGTTCTGCACGTGGAAGTTTGGTAACTTTAAAGCACTTTTCTCTGGAATGGGACTTATTACAAAATCCACACCCACCTGAATATGTCTCTGAGACTGTCTGAAGAGCAAATGCAGAACTAGGAGACTTCTTTCTTCTCTCAGACTCCCTCACGCTGCGGCCGTCTGTCCCTGCAGCAGTAGTCACGTCCTTAAAGGAGTCTGAGCGTTCACGGCGCTCAATCTCCTTCCTGAGAAAATCCAGCAGCCATGCGAGATCCCTTTCATGGCCCGATCCTTCCCTCAACCACTCCAAACGGATGTCGCTCGGCAGACGAGACAAAATCACTGGGGTGAGGAAGAGGCCAAACTCACTGCCACTTACCCCCAGTGCCTCCAAACTCCTGATGTGGATCAGGAGGTCATCCTGCAGCTTCCTCAAGGCGGACACATAAGTCGTAGATCCTTGAGGCTTGAACGGCAGGCTCAAGCCAAGAAGAGCTTGAATGTGGGTAAAGATAATCCTCTCTGGCTTCCCATACCGCTCCTTCAACAGATTACAGGCCACAGCATAATTAACTGCAGTAAGTGACAAGCCTTGGATGACAGACTTGGCCTCACCTTCCAATAAGGCCTGCAGATAGGTGAACTTGCTGATGGCTGGTAGAGTAGAGTCGTCTACCATGGCCACGAACAAATCCCAGAATGACTGCCACTGGGTTAGTTCACCACTAAACTTCGGCAAGTCGAGCCGTGGAAGGTTCACACTGGCACTAGTAGACACTACGCTTGCACTTGCAGACTTATCTTCACTACTTCCCGACCCTTCATGGACGGCAGTCTTATCCAGTTTCACCAACAGTTCACCAGCCTGCACCCGAACAGCTCTAACACCACTGTGTAAACTATCTGCTTTGTTCAGGTCTGCTTCCAACAACTCGGGGTCACTTATTGTCAGTTCATATTCCGCTTGAACTCGGTCCAAGGTGTCTAGACGCTTATCTAAATCCGCTATAGCGTCTTCCAGCTGCACCCTGGACACAGTTGGCAGTTCAAGCAAAGCCTTGGAGGCTCTCGTACACCATCTTCGAGCAGCCGCCTGTCCTCTTTCAAGTTGCTCCTTCTCCGCCATCACGAGTAATCACCACAGCTTGCTGCAGATATACAGAAGTTCAGTTCACTTGAGCACGTAAAGTCTGCTCGCGGGTCTGGGCACCACTTGTTCCTCCCACACAAGTCCCATAGGAGGAGAAACCGGTGAAAAATAACTCGCGAGGCGGAGCAACACATGGGGGGTCTCAAACAGCTCGAGTCTCGTGGTGTACTGAGTTTTTTTTACTTTGCTGAGTAAATGTGATCTCTTCCAAACAACAATGGGATCTTATACATTCAATAAGGCATCTTACAGACTGATGTGTCCACAATGGATTAAATGCGTCACTCCATTATTTTCGCAGTCAACTTTCATACGTCTGGCGCCAACAGGAGGTTCACATCAAATATCTTTTTTGTGAGGAAGTGATGTTGGGGTATCAAATGCTTTGTTGATGTCTATTGCCACCATTACAATTGGAATAGAGATTTGTTGATGGTTGAAGCCATTCAGGATGTGTTATGTGAGGTCCTTTGGCATTGTAGTATTGGGGTGGTTAGGCCTTAAGTTTTTCCAGGAGTCTGGCTAATGATGAAAGTAGTGACGTAGAGTCATAGGATTAGGGAGTTAGGAGTCAAAGGGTTTCACAATGGGTATTATGTTGGCTGGTTTCCAGATTTTTGGCATTATGTAACATAGCTAGAATTAGTTGAAGATCATATCCTTTTTTGTATCATTACTTTGTACATATGCGACTATTTCAGTCATTCTTAATCATACACTTTAATTTTATTATTAATGGTTTTGATTGTCATGATATACAGAGGTGATATGTTTTCAGTGGGCTAAACCAGGGCATGTGAAGTGATCAAGTCTGTGAGGCTTAGCTCTGAATGTTGAGTTCTGGTTTTGGTGCATTTTATATGACAGCTAAAGAGTGGTTGGGAGCAACTGAGGCCATTGGTTTGTCTATTATTGGCACTTCCTTTCCAAAGCAGGAAATGATGAACAAGGAATGTTTTGCAAACCAGATCTCGCATCTTTCACTACCTCTTAACCTTGCCTTGCAGAACCTTAACATATCTAATTTTCCCTTTCTAAAGATGTATGCAGTTTCTGTCCTCTTACATTCATCATTTATACCTTTTACAATCCATTCATTGTTGAAAACCTGCATCTGTTATGGAAAGAAGTTGCAGACACACTTCTTTTATTCAAACAGCATATATCTTTCTTGAGGAGCATTCACAGATCTAGGGTCCCCATCATCAACCTAGTTGTCTTGCAAAAAGGGCATTGGCACCCAGCTCCTTGAGGTAAACTTTCTACCTTTAGTAATGTGTTAAATTTACATTTTTAAATGATTCCATTAAGAAAAAGAGTGTGAGATAAAGCTTTTGGAAATTCTAGATGAGACTGAGAGTTATCAGGACGTATGATTAGCAAATTGTTGCAAGCATTTATTTTTGATATAACAGTGTATGCTGTATAGAAATTTTACCACTGTAGTCAGATATTGTGTAAATTTTATCCTACATAGTATGCATCTGAGGAAGTGGTGACTCTTCGAGCAGCTGAACCAAATGGACAACCATCTTTTTTTGTAGTATACAATATGATCACAACTGAGGTCCTTGCAGTGTATGAAAACACATCTTCAGAGCTCTTGGAACTTTTTGAGAAGATGGCAGACTTCTTCCGCAATGCACGACTGAGCTGTGAGTCTCAGTTCACTTGCTCACCATCCAACAACACTTGGGCAAGGTGAGGTCATGAATTTTTGGTTAGATTTGGAATTTTTTTTTGTAATAGTGGAACATGAAATACAGGTACCTCTCAGTTTATACACTAGCTGTGTTCTTGAAAATGGTTGCATATATCAAATGTGTAAATCAGGTAATATGATTATTGGAGATAAGGGGGTTTCATTATCATTAAGACTGTACTGAATATTATACCAGTGAAAAAGTACAGTATAGGGAGCCTGCTAAGCTAACATTAAAAAAAAAAAAGCGCATGTACAAGAGTTCACAAAAATTATCTTAAATGATTGTTCTGTTTTTCTGGAGTTATCCCACTAATGTAAAGCATTACATTTTGAATATGCAAAACACATCATTGGGAAGACTAATTCATTATCCTTTAGAAAAGATGTAGTAAGATAGAATGTTTTAAATCTTTGTTTCTGATTTCCATAAACTCCCAACACATTTAGTATTACCATTAACTTGGAGCATTAGTTTTTGGTGAACATTTTTGTAAATGGCTCCCCAATATGTAGTACAGTATATGTCTTTTTTCATACATCATTGTCATGTCATCAAGATCATGATATAACCTCACCAAAGGTGAATTTCCACTCATGATGTAACATTCTTTTTTCTCAGTATTTAACCCCAAGACCCCTTTTGCAGGGATCATGCAACTCCAAGGCTGTACTGCAATCAGTAACATGGAAATTGTGGATTCCTTCAGAGTGAGAAGTTCTTTGATGAGATTGTACTTCTTGTCCTTTAACAATGATGCAACTTCACCAAAGATGACTTTTTGCTTGTACTGTCCCTCAAGTGGCTGGAGTCCTGTAGCCCATGTAACCAAAAGCAGGCAGAGTCCAGTAAGGCCAACATTGCCATTCACCTGTGCAAATAGGCATTACCATAGTCAGTGCTGTATGCATATTAACATAACATATTTAGCATTGCTGGGGAATGTGTTTGCAGATTCTGTTTGCAAGTGTAACACTATAAGATGGAAGTCACCTCGTATGAGGCTGTATCATTTTTAGCAAATGGGAGAGAGCATAGTGTCATTCAATACTTTATTACCCAGAAGGAGCCCATAAACCCTGGTACTGCTTGGAGCACAACCTTGAAATTGCAGAAGCACCATGAAAGGGACCCAGGATTAAAATGAGAATTATAATGATGATACAGGTACACCACCGAATTTCCAGCAGCGGATGGTTCAGCACCTCCTTTAGTCCACACAAAATTATGTGAGGGAACTTGAAATTTCTGTGGCCACCAGACTAGTTTAGTGGGTGGCCACAGATGGCGTTGTGTGTAGGGCACGCTCATTTACATTCTTTACACTGCACTTGTTGGTGGTGATACCGCAATTCTGTGAGATTCTTAGCTTATTTTGCTTAAATTCAACCCTAACTTCTAAGACATATGAGAGTGTCAGTCCTGGTGTCAAACGTAAACACTTGTCTATATCAATTCAAGATAAAGTAGAACTGTTGAAAAAAATGGACCGTGGTGTTTCGGTGTGTAAGCTTTGTGACATCTACAATATTGGTTCATCAACTGCTTATGATATAAAGAAGCTAAGGGAGAAAATATTGAAATTCTATGCAGACAGTGATTCCAGGAAGCTAATGATGATTTGAAAAACTATGAAAGATGGTAAGAGTACTGAGCACGATCGAGTGATGATGGAATGGTTTCAGCAGCATCGGAGTGATTGAGTGGACTTGTCAGGTAGCATGATAATGGACTAGGCTAAGTTGTCCATAAAGAACTTGAATTACAACATGAGCATGACTGTAGTGAAGGATGGCTTCAAAGATTCAAGAAGCATCATGGAATTTCCATGAATAAAGTGTGCAGGGAAAAGTGGTCTGCAAACCTCGAAGGAGCAGCCAAGTATGTGGACGAATTTGCAAAACTTGTAGCTGACAAGCACCTCAGTCCTGAGCAGGTGTATAATGCAGACGAAACTGCATTATTCTGGTGATGCACAGCGAGGAAAACACTAACAACAGAAGATGAAGACCCCACAGGATTCAAATTAATGTACTATTGTACAAGTACCTGTATTTCATGTATTAATTTGCATTTAATATTTGTTTGATTTAAATTTCTAGCAGTCCATGGTATACTTTAGACACATGAGAGATGTATAATTAGTGGGTTAGAGGTGTGTTGATGAATTATTATTACATGACCACAGTTGGTTCGGCAAAATGGTTAATCCAGCGATGCTTTGGAACCAAGAGTGCCAGAAAATCGGTGATGTACCTGTAACGGGAAGAGAATCTCTGTAATTAGGCCATCCTCCTGCCTGCATCCCACTCTCTGAACATGCATCACAGAGGCTCATTTTATGTCTTCTCTGAAATTAGCTAATGAAATCATCAGATAAAAGTTATTTGGAGTACTTGACTTATCTTGAAAAATGCAGTAAAGTGTATACATATTTTTAAAAGTCCTTTGAGAAAGAGATTGTCTTTACTGTCTGGTTTCGGGAAACATTTGGTCCTGTTTACTCTTGGTGATGGACTGCAAGACAGCCTTAGGAGACATCATTTTCTCAAAAAGGAATTATAGCTTGTCACAGCTTCATTTTCTTGTTTTCAGATTGATTCATAAAAGATTCAAGACGACTATAATCAATGCTCGAGGAGGTGGTGTCACAGAGGCCACTAAGCGACTTCTGGGCCAGTTGCCGATTTCAGCTCAATCATTTTCAGCCTCACCCTACCTAGATCTTACCCTTTTTTCATATGATGACAAATGGGTATCTGTTATGGAGCGTCCAAAGAGCTGTGCTGATCATCCTCTAAGGTGAGTGCTTAAGTGCAAGTAGGTTCAAGGATAAGATATATGAAACTCTCAGTTGTGTTTATACTTTGGCACTGAAACTTGTGGATGATAAAATTTTATAGTTGAATCTTTTTTAACATGTTTTTCATTTTACTGAGGTAACCTATCATTTTTTTTCATGATTCATGAAATTTTAGTTTAGGTTCTTTTTTGTTATTCTTAACTGCCACACTCTACATTTTTACTGTTTTAATTGGGTAAAATGATATGATTTGGGGGATAAAGATATAGGGCATGAATAGAAACTTTAAACTCACATGATGAGTTAGCTGTGTGCAAAGTGAAAAAACTAAGAAGCTCTTATAGTATTATGGATGTGTGCAGGGAAAAAACTAAGAAGCTCTTATAGTATTATGGATGTTCCTGTTTCACATTATCACCCTGGACAGGGGATATTGACATTTATGAGTGAACTTAGAATATGTACGTCTCTGATCCACACAGTAAATGCAAGTGGAGTAAAGATAATGGAATAGAAATGCATAGTGTCACAGACCACTCACATATCCATGAATTAGGTGTAGTGTATTCCATACTAATACAGCACTTCTCATATATTCACTTTCTGCATATAACTAAGATATAGATAAGAGAGAAACTGCAGAAGCTGGTGACTGAGTTTGGTAAAGTGTGTGGAAGAAGAAAGTTGAGAGTAAATGTGAATAAGAGCAAGGTTATTAGGTACAGTAGGGGTGAGGGTCAAGTCAATTGGGAGGTGAGTTTGAATGGAGAAAAACTGGAGGAAGTGAAGTGCTTTAGATATCTGGGAGTGGATCTGTCAGCGGATGGAACCATGGAAGCGGAAGTGGATCATAGGGTGGGGGAGGGGGCGAAAATTTTGGGAGCCTTGAAAAATGTGTGGAAGTCGAGAACATTATCTCGGAAAGCAAAAATGGGTATGTTTGAGGGAATAGTGGTTCCAACAATGCTGTATGGTTGCGAGGCGTGGGCTATGGATAGAGATGTGCGCAGGAGGATGGATGTGCTGGAAATGAGATGTTTGAGGACAATGTGTGGTGTGAGGTGGTTTGATCGAGTAAGTAACGTAAGGGTAAGAGAGATGTGTGGAAATAAAAAGAGCGTGGTTGAGAGAGCAGAAGAGGGTGTTTTGAAATGGTTTGGGCACATGGAGAGAATGAGTGAGGAGAGATTGACCAAGAGGATATATGTGTCGGAGGTGGAGGGAACGAGGAGAAGAGGGAGACCAAATTGGAGGTGGAAAGATGGAGTGAAAAAGATTTTGTGTGATCGGGGCCTGAACATGCAGGAGGGTGAAAGGAGGGCAAGAAATAGAGTGAATTGGAGTCATGTGGTATACAGGGGTTGACGTGCTGTCAGTGGATTGAAGCAAGGCATGTGAAGCGTCTGGGGTAAACCATGGAAAGCTGTGTAGGTATGTATATTTGCGTGTGTGGACGTGTGTATGTACATGTGTATGGGGGGGGGGGGTTGGGCCATTTCTTTCGTCTGTTTCCTTGCGCTACCTCGCAAACGCGGGAGACAGCGACAAAGTATTAAAAAAAAAAAAAAAAAAAAAAATAGATAAGAGAGATTTTTAAATAATTGAAATGGAAATGAAGAGAAAATGTAAAATACTGAGGTAACCTATCATTGGAAAAACTCTAAGTGTGAAGGTTTGGTGAGTGTAAAAGATCACCAACACTGTGGACTGTGCTACCTTCTGTATTGTACTTTAGTTGACCATAGGTACCTTCTGTATTGTACTTTAATTGACAGTAGAGAGTAGTTTTATTTTTTTATGCTTGTTTGGTGTGTCCTTCCTTAGTGAGGTAATGCCAGGAACAGGTAAAGAAATGGCCTCATTCACTCACATCCACTCTCTAGCTGTCATGTGTAATGCAATGATGCCACATCTTTCTAGCCATAACCAGGCTCCACAGACCTTTCCATAGTTTTCCATGGCTGCTTCATATGCCCTTCTTTGGTCTATTGACAACACATCACCCCAATATACCAGTTCTCTAAATCCTGTGCATGCCATACATCCTCCTTTATCATCAGGCCATGAGCACTCATAACCCTATTCACTCCATACTTCCATCTCCAACTTGATCTTCCCTTTCTCCTTATCCCCTTCACCTTTGGACACACATCCTCTTTGTCAACTTGTCCTCACTTACTATCTCCATATTAAGTATAGATGCAGCTACTCTTACAATTATCTACATTTTACATCATCAGGTTTTCATTAAAGGGTTATGTGACAAACTTGCATGAAAAATTGTTCCTAAATACATAACCATCAGTCACTGAAGTACCTGCATCAGTTCAGTTTTGACATCTCCATCTATATAGGCAATTCAGATGAGAAGAGTGTTGATGACAAGAAATTGAATACATTTATAGCTTGAAAATTTTATCATTGTAGTAGATATAGTTCAGAAAGGAATTTCAGGATTGGAGAGATAAAGTTTATGATTTATAGAATGAAAGCTGTGGTTGTAATGAATGGGAAGACCTACCACTTGTTTGTGTTTAACCTTTTGTTATAAACCAATATCAGGCAACTTAAAACAAATTATACAAAGTGCATATACCCCCTGTTGCTTATGTAGGAACATAGAACTTAATTATATTTCATCCTGGAGCAGGGAGGTAGGTAGGTCTGCTTGCAAAGTAATGTAACATTTGTAGATCATAGATTTATGCAAAATTCATCAACTTTTTCAAGACAATAAAGAAGTTTATATAACTTAGATTTTTATGCAGCATAGCAGTAAATTCACAGAACACAGCCATCTTTGCCACATACACCACCTTCTCTTGCCCTGTCTCTCTTTTGCTGATGATAGTTTTTTCCTGCAATAAGTCAGCTTTGTGCCAGACGAAAAAAGATGTATATTTTGATCTTTAAAAGATATATAAAAACTTAAAACTGTTTATGTAAAACTGTATATTCATCCGTGGGGAATGAGTAGCTAATTCCAGCCATCTGTTACCCTAACCAGTTCTTCTTAATATCCTTTCTAACAAGCTGTTGACCCAGCTTTTTGTTATGGTTTCTGGTTACTCTGGTGCCCCATCTCTTGAACAATCGTCCTCAGTCATTATCATCCAGCTAGTGGACTGCTCTGTGGCTCACTGTAGCTCATTTTCTTAATTCAGGTATTGTCTTAGTTGCTGTTCTCAATAACCTCTCAGTTAGAGGTATGTGCTTCTTGTGAGGCATAATCCAGTTTGGTCTGACATGTATAGTGAGTAATTGTAAGAACAAGTCCTTGTCCTTATATATGAATGTGATTCTTTCATTTGCCAGCAGAGCAGACAGTTTCTGTCTTTCACAGTTCTCCTAATGTGTAGCTTAGATGATGAATTTGGCACAGTGTTGACCCCATTGCAGATTTGTGTAATCTATTTTCCAATAGATAATAACCACACTGAGGCCTTCTTCCACATTGTTCAATCCTTATCACCTAGCACTTACTTGAATTGAATCTCATCATCTGTCTATCTTACCAACTTTGGAGTTTCTCCAGATCTCCCTGTAGGTTGCTGCAGTCATCATTATTATATCCATCATGATCTTTGCATTGCATGAAACATGTTTAGATGTAATTCAAGGCCATCAGGTAAATTATTGTATGCACCAAGATCAGCAGAGGCCCCAATACCAAGCCCTGTCGCACACCAATTGTATCTTTGAATGTTAATCAAACACTACTGAAAGGTTTATATTATGAGGTATCCATGTCAATTTTTTATCAAAGATTATGCTAAAGAATTTTGCTTCTTCTTCGTATGGAATGAGATTATCTTTCAGGGATTCATTTGGAAACTGCTGAGCTCTTAGGTAATCTTGTAAAATGTGCTGGCATAGTTTTTTTTTTTCAGTGGAATTAAAGCTAGAGTTATTTGCTGAGTAAGTAAATTTATCAACAGCAGCTTGTTAGCATCTCACAGCAGTTTCAGGTGATGATGTATGATAGATAGTCAAATCATCATTGGAAACAGATAATATGATATCTCCTGGAATAGTGCCCACAGCTTTATTTAATGGCAGCAGTGAAGCAGGTAACTCTTAATACGCTGAGCTTTTATAGCACACCTTCTTTCTGTGAGAATTCTCTTGAGTATTCACTGTTAGCCCTCATCTTTCATATTTCTTTCAAAAACTTGAATAAACCTCAATCATTTGTCTCAAAGTAATATCATAGGTTTCCTCTACACGATATCTCAAAGTGATATCATAGGCTTTCTGTAAATCCAAGAACAGTGCCATTGTATGATGATGATGATTAGCATATTCTTTCTGATTGTTGCATGATATTTATAATAAGGGTTCCATGGGAGATTGAAACTTTCTAAAACCATATTGGAATGGACTGATATGCTTGTTTCTCTCAAGAAAATAGACCAATCTAGTACATATTTATTTTTACCATTAGTATGCAAAGACAACTGGTTAGTGCAGTATTTCCATAGCTTGTACCAATAATATAATCTTTACCTGGCTTAAGAATGGCAAAATAAGTGATATCATCCAGCTAAATGAGAGTATGGTAAGCATCCTATTAGGTGAAACAAATCTAATACAGATTCTGTGGAGGCTTCAGGAAGATGTTTTAACATATCTGACATCATTCTACCAAACAAAATGGCTCATTAGAATCCTCTTTCTTCATGGAGGAGAAAGATAGGGGAAAGTCTTCTCTTTCTCTGATTCCCTGAAACTCTTTCTTCATGGAGGAGAAAGATAGGGGAAAGTCTTCTCTTTCTCTGATTTCCTGAAACTCAGTTATATCTGCAGACACTAGAAACCAATACAAAACTTTTAGCAAAAAAAAAATAGCTACGACAGAAGGGTTGTTTATTTTAACCCTGAATGATCACAGCCAGGCAAAGGAGTGGGAGAACACTTCTTATTCAGGATGCCGTATGGCTTCCTTGATCTTTTTTTTATACTCTGATAAATTGGAATATTACCCCCAAAAATTATTTTTTTACTCTTTTGTTGCATAGTTTGGATATATCAGAAAAAAACATTTATGCCCGCTGACTGCAAAATTCAGATATACCTCACAGGTACAGAAAAGATTTGCTTTTGCTTTGACACATTCTTGAAACAAGTGCCAAATCAGCATGCATGCTGCCATCTATGCACTACCCTGTGAAGTCTGGATTTTTTTTAAGCCAAAACAGATTAATCTCACATATGCCATGTTTTAAATATGTACTTTTCAGGATAATTGTTTAGCAGTAGCTTACAATTTGCATTAAATTTTTTATATGATTACCATATTGTAAAGTGGAAGGATTAGCTCTAGAAATAAAAATCATGTGGAAATAAGGACTAATTTTTAATTAGAAATTGACAACTTTGTGAGAACACATATGGAATCTATATATAGCTTTTTTCTGTTTTGAATATTGTTATCAGAATAGTTTTTTTTATTTTGTAATGATTTTGTCATGCTGATTTAGTTTTACATATGGTTATGCCATTTGCGGGGAACACATTTCTTTTAATTTTCCTCAATTTTTTTATTAAATCATTATTTTTGATAGTAATATTCCAAGGAATATTATTGCCAGATATAGAAAATACAGCTTCTTTCAGTACTGAAAAAGTAATAATAAATGACTTATTCTTAGTGGATGATTGATATTGTTATGGATTTAGCTAGAAAATTAGTTGTGCAGTAAAAGAGTTGGCCTGTAAGCAGATCTCACGATCCTAAAATGCTTATGACTAGACTGTTTCCACCATGGCACTGATGGTCATTGCTTCTGCTTTTTGGTCTTGGTTTTAGGAATGCTTTGTTGGGCTGCAGCGTAGACAATGTTTAGGGTATAACCATACACTTCTTTATGAGCAGAAAATACATAATCTATTAAGTGTGATTAAAATTCATTTTTATATTTGTCCTAATTAGCTGTCCCTTTCCATCTAGGAAGGTTATTTGGTAAAGAATTTTCTGATTTGCAATTCAGCTATTAAAATCTAGAAAATTGTCATGGAAACAGGCAGAAAGGTTGACAGCCGGAAGTTTTCCAACATGAATATTATGGCAAGTATAGCCATCATCATTAGAAATACTTATGTCAGAGTTTGATGGCAAGTCCTCAGATAATCTCCATATGTATCTCTGTTCCTGTATTCTCAGAGCAGAAGAAAAGGAATTGGTAGTTTATTCATGAAGTCTCATTATTCGTTTGCATAAGTTCTCCTTATGGAGGGAGATATATGGAGGAGATAGTAATTTATGTTTTCAGATTTACATGTAATACTGTCACTTTTAAAGTATTCCTCAAAGGAGTTACACCACGATTGATTTTTTATTTCAAAATAATGCCAGCTCTGCCTTTATCCTTATTACCAGGTGGAGGATCATATTTATGAGACATATTGCTGTATCCAAGGGTTCAGCTCTTATTTTCTTGTTTGATATCATAATGGGAATTATTTTAGGGTCAGTTTTGTTCCATAGAACTTAAAGATCTTCTTATTGGAACCTTATTCCTCTGCAGTTCCATCATCAAATTCTTAAGAAATTACGAATATCTCATTCTGAAGAGTTTCTCAAGCCTCTGTAGTTCCAAATACATGGAAGAGGGCAAATGTTGTGCATGTATTTACTAATAAAGGGGATTGAAAAACTGCACCTGACTACATGACAGTATGTATATTATTCCTAGGGTTAGGGGAGAAAGAATACTTCCCATATACTCCTTGCATGTCGTAGAAGGTAACTAAAAGGGTTGGGAGTGGGGGGCTGGAAATTGACCTCACAGTTTTTACTTTTACTAACAGTATGGTTTGAAAGAAATTTGCCTGCTGATGACTTTACTGGTTTAGAATGATAGTGAGGTACTATATTAGATGACTGGATGGATCTTCTATGTCATCATCCAGGGACTCATTCTCACAACTTAACTCAAGACTAGCTGATTTTGAGTTAGATGATTTACACTTACTCAATTTTTGGTTCATGGGAACAGTTGATAAGTGCTCTTTGGTGTCTGTGTGAAGGAGTGCCCAAAATATATTCTTAGAAGGAACATCTGAAGGCATTCCCAAGCAGAAGTAATGAAGTTATACTCCTCTCAGAGGAAGCATTCAAATGATGCTCCCTCAAAAGGACATGAGAATAATACCCCCATAGAGGATAACAGAAACACTTGATTTACCACCAATATAAGATTGAGGAGGTTTAGGAGTGTCATTAGGCAATGCTTTTGGTTCTTTTCCTTTACTTGGAGGGAGAGCTTTGATAGCTGAGCTAGTATTGTTCCAAGAGAGCAAAGTTCTTGAGTGCATCAGCTAAAGATATCTTTGGGAAAGTTGTATTTACATCCTTACTTCCCTCTGCAACTCATATTTTTTGAGTACAGGGGGTCCTTACAGAGCAATAGCTCACGGAATGATGATTCATAAGACTGACATTTGAGAATTGGGATAGAAATTTGTAGAAAAACACTTAAGTGTTCACAATAGCAAAAGATTTGAAGAAAATTTGCATTTTTTCTATCATTCTTTTCAGTAATGATATATGTAAATATATTTCAAGATTTTTCAGTTATAATGCCTTATCCCTGGGGATAGGGGATTAAGAATACTTCCCACGCATTCCTCACGTGTCGTAGAAGGCGACTAAAGGGGACGGGAGCGGGGGGCCAGAAACCCTCCCCTCCTTGTATTTTAACTTTCTAAAAGGGGAAACAGAAGAAGGAGTCACGCGAGGAGTGCTCATCCTCCTCGAAGGCTCAGATTGGGGTGTCTAAATGTGTGTGGATGTAACCAAGATGTGAAAAAAGGAGAGATAGGTAGTATGTTTGAGGAAAGGAACCTGGATGTTTTGGCTCTGAGTGAAACGAAGCTAAAGGGTAAAGGGGAAGAGTGGTTTGGGAATGTCTTGGGAGTAAAGTCAGGGGTTAGTGAGAGGACAAGAGCAAGGGAAGGAGTAGCACTACTCCTGAATCAGGAGTTGTGGGAGTTTGTGATAGAGTGGAAGAAAGGAAACTCTAGATTGATATGGGTAAAACTGAAAGTTGATGGAGAGAGATGGGTGATTATTGGTGCATATGCACCTGGGCATGAGAAGAAAGATCATGAGAGGCAAGTGTTTTGGGAACAGCTGAATGAGTGTGTTAGTGGTTTTGATGCACAAGACCGGGTTATAGTGATGGGTGATTTGAATGCAAAGGTGAGTAATGTGGCAGTTGAGGGAATAATTGGTATACATGGAGTGTTCAGTGTTGTAAATGGAAATGGTGAAGAGCTTGTAGATTTATGTGCTGAAAAAGGACTGGTGATTGGGAATACCTGGTTTAGAAAGCGAGATATACATAAGTATACGTATGTAAGTAGGAGAGATGGCCAGAGAGCGTTATTGGATTAGGTGTTAATTGATAGACGCACGAAAGAGAGACTTTTGGATGTTAATGTGCTGAGAGGTGCAACTGGAGGGATATCTGATCATTATCTTGTGGAAGCGAAGGTGAAGATTTGTGGGGGTTTTCAGAAAAGAAGAGAGAATGTTGGGGTGAAGAGAGTGGTGAGAGTAAGTGAGCTTGGGAAGGAGACTTGTGTGAGGAAGTACCAGGAGAGACTGAGTACAGAATGGAAAAAGGTGAGAACAAAGGAGGTAAGGGGAGTGGGGGAGGAATGGGATGTATTTAGGGAAGCAGTGATGGCTTGCACAAAAGATGCTTGTGGCATGAGAAGCGTGGGAGGTGGGTTGATTAGAAAAGGTAGTGAGTGGTGGAATGAAGAAGTAAGATTATTAGTGAAAGAGAAGAGAGAGGCATTTGAACAATTTTTGCAGGGAAAAAATGCAAATGAGTGGGAGAGGTATAAAAGAAAGAGGCAGGAGGTCAAGAGAAAGGTGCAGAGGTGAAAAAGAGGGCAAATGAGAGTTGGGGTGAGAGAGTATCATTAAATTTCAGGGAGAATAGAAAGATGTTTTAGAAGGAGGTAAATAAAGTGCGTAAGACAAGGGAGCAAATGGGAACTTCAGTGAAGGGGGCTAATGGGGAGGTGATAACAAGTAGTGGTGATGTGAGGAGATGGAGTGAGTATTTTGAAGGTTTGTTGAATGTGTTTGATGATAGAGTGGCAGATGTGGGGTGTCTTGGTCGAGGTGGTGTGCAAAGTGAGAGGGTTAGGGAAAATGATTTGGTAAATAAAGAAGAGGTAGTAAAAGCTTTGCGGAAGATGAAAGCTGGCAAAGCAGCAAGTTTGGATGGTATTGCAGTGGAATTTATTAAAAAAGGGGGTGACTGTATTGTTGACTGGTTGGTAAGGTTATTTAATGTATGTTTGATTCATGGTGAGGTGCCTGAGGATTGGCGGAATGCTTGCATAGTGCCATTGTACAAAGGCAAAGGGGATAAGAGTGAGTGCTCAAATTACAGAGGTATAAGTTTGTTGAGTATTCCTGGTAAATTATATGGGAGGGTATTGATTGAGAGGGTGAAGGCATGTACAGAGCATCAGATTGGGGAAGAGCAGTGTGGTTTCAGAAGTGGTAGAGGATGTGTGGATCAGGTGTTTGCTTTGAAGAATGTATGCGAGAAATACTTAGAAAAACAAATGGATTTGTATGTAGCATTTATGGATCTGGAGAAGGCATATGATAAGAGTTGATAGAGATGCCCTGTGGAAGGTTTTAAGAATATATGGTGTGGGAGGCAAGTTGTTAGAAGCAGTGAAAAGTTTTTATCGAGGATGTAAGGCATGTGTACGTGTAGGAAGAGAGGAAAGTGATTGGTTCTCAGTGAATGTAGGTCTGCGGCAGGGGTGTGTGATGTCTCCATGGTTGTTTAATTTGTTTATGGGTGGGGTTGTTAGGGAGGTGAATGCAAGAATTTTGGAAAGAGGGGCAAGTATGCAGTCTGTTGTGGATGAGAGAGCTTGGGAAGTGAGTCAGTTGTTGTTCGCTGATGATACAGCGCTGGTGGCTGATTCATGTAAGAAACTGCAGAAGCTAGTGACTGAGTTTGGTAAAGTGTGTGGGAAGAAGAAAGTTAAGAGTAAATGTGAATAAGAGCAAGGTTATTAGGTACAGTAGGGTTGAGGGTCAAGTCAATTGGGAGGTAAGTTTGAATGGAGAAAAGCTGGAGGAAGTGAAGTATTTTAGATATCTGGGAGTGGATCTGGCAGCGGATGGAACCATGGAAGCAGAAGTGAATCATAGGGTGGGGGAGGGGGCGAAAATTCTGGGAGCCTTGAAGAATGTTTGGAAGTCGAGAACATTATCTCGGAAAGCAAGAATGGGTATGTTTGAAGGAATAGTGGTTCCAACAATGTTGTGTGGTTGCGAGGTGTGGGCTATGGATAGAGTTGTGCGCAGGAGGGTGGATGTGCTGGAAATGAGATGTTTGAGGACAATATGTGGTGTGAGGTGGTTTGATCGAGTAAGTAATGTAAGGGTGAGAGAGATGTTTGGAAATAAAAAGAGTGTGGTTGAGAGAGCAGAAGAGGGTGTTTTGAAATGGTTTGGTCACATGGAGAGAATGAGTGGGGAAAGACTGACCAAGAGGATATATGTGTCAGAGGTGGAGGGAACGAGGACAAGTGGAAGACCAAATTGGAGGTGGAAAGATGGAGTGAAAAAGATTTTGAGTGATCGGGGCCTGAACATGGAGGAGGGTGAAAGGCGTGTAAGGAAAAGAGTGAATTGGAACGATGTGGTATACCGGGGTCGACGTGCTGTCAATGGATTGAACCAGGGCATGTGAAGCGTCTGGGGTAAACCATGGAAAGTGTGTGGGGCCTGGATGTGGAAAGGGAGCTGTGGTTTCGGTGCATTATTACATGACAGCTAGAGACTGAGTGTGAACGAATGGGGCCTTTGGTGTTTTTCCTAGAGCTACCTGGCACACATGAGGGGGGAGGGGGTTGTTATTCCATGTGTGGCGAGGTGGCGATGGGAACAAATAAAGGCAGACAGTATGAATTATGTACATGTGTATATATGTATATGTCTGTGTGTGCATATATGTGTGTACATTGAGATGTATAGGTATGTATATTGTGCATGTGTGGACATGTATGTATATACATGTGTATGTGGGCGGGTTGGGCCATTCTTTCGTCTGTTTCCTTGCGCTACCTCGCTAACGTGGGAGACAGCGACAAAGCAAAATAGATAAATAAATAATGCCTTTTATAATTAAATGAATGCAAAATAGATCTTAATTCTTATCATTTTCAAGCCTGTGATGGTTACATTATAAGGAACACAAAGTTTTCATATTCTTAAGTTGCCAAAAAAGTGAGATCTACCTAATCGAAAATGTTAAGATAGATAGCAAAAATGTTAAGATGGATAACATAATGGCCAAAGGCATTAACAAACAATTACTTCTATCTATCTATCTATTTATCTATCTATCTATACCTCTGATGTCCATTGTCTCCAGAAACTCTCATCACGAGGGTGGCTACAGCAAAAGAGTCTCCACTTATCCCTGTCCTTACATGCCTCCCTTGCACACACTATTCTATGCATTCTTCCATCATTTCTCTCCCTGTAGTATTCTTCCACTTATTTCCCCATGTCCTGTCACACCAGCCCCTTTCAATTTTACCATCATACACTCTCCTCGTAAACTCCCCATCTTGCATTCTTTCCACATGCCCAAACCACCTCAAAGAAGTACATTTTATTCAATCCACCACTTCAGAATTCATTCCCTTTGCATTCCCTACCATATCACATCTCTCATACACCCTTTTATTTCTTCATTCCATCTAGTCATACCATATGCTCCTCTCAGATATCTCTTTTCCACCACCTGGATTCTAGACCTCTATTACCATATTCAGTGTCCATGTTTGGGCTGCATATGTCAGGGTTGGGAGGATTATACAGTCCCTTTATCCTCTGTTTACTTCCATACGTACACCTCTCCCCTTCATTATTCCATTAAGGGACCCAATAACTCTTTTACATGGTACTGCTCTTTCCCTTAGCTCTCCTCCCATATCATCAAATTTTCCCATGACAGCTTCTGAAGTGGATAAACTTATTTTAAAAGGCTCAACAAACTGCTCACTGTACACCATCCTACCCCACCACTACCTACAGCAATCCATCTTCACCAGCAGTTTCAGTAAGAATCATTAAATGTGGTCTGATTTACTAATGAAATAGCAACAGTTGCTGAATCAGAGTGTGGTATATGGTATAGTAAGCTGTTTTGGGTGTAATCCATACACGAGAATTAGATTAGGGAACTTTGGCTTCTGAAGTGTAACCCCCCGCTTATACTGAGTGTTTCAGCTACTCATGTAGTGACATTTTGCTATAACGGCAGACCACTGGGAGTATAACTCTGTTGTTCCCTTTTAGATTGATTGAAATTTTTTTTATAGATGGGTTTATAACCCCACAATTACAGTAGTTATTTACTTCTGGACATACATAGGATGTCTAAAAGGATTCCTTACAGACCTCACATTTACTTTAATTGCTCTTACATTTATCCTTTGCATGCTTATACAGATGACATTTTTTTTTTTTTTTTTTTTTTTTTTTTTTTTTTTTTTTTTATACTTTGTCGCCGTCTCCCGCGTTTGCGAGGTAGCGCAAGGAAACAGACGAAAGAAATGGCCCAACCCCCCCCCCCCCCATACACATGTACATACACACGTCCACACACGCAAATATACATACCTACACAGCTTTCCATGGTTTACCCCAGACGCTTCACATGCCTTGCTTCAATCCACTGACAGCACGTCAACCCCTGTATACCACATGACTCCAATTCACTCTATTTCTTGCCCTCCTTTCACCCTCCTGCATGTTCAGGCCCCGATCACACAAAATCTTTTTCACTCCATCTTTCCACCTCCAATTTGGTCTCCCTCTTCTCCTCGTTCCCTCCACCTCCGACACATATATCCTCTTGGTCAATCTCTCCTCACTCATTCTCTCCATGTGCCCAAACCATTTCAAAACACCCTCTTCTGCTCTCTCAACCACGCTCTTTTTATTTCCACACATCTCTCTTACCCTTACGTTACTTACTCGATCAAACCACCTCACACCACACATTGTCCTCAAACATCTCATTTCCAGCACATCCATCCTCCTGCGCACATCTCTATCCATAGCCCACGCCTCGCAACCATACAACATTGTTGGAACCACTATTCCCTCAAACATACCCATTTTTGCTTTCCGAGATAGTGTTCTCGACTTCCACACATTTTTCAAGGCTCCCAAAATTTTCGCCCCCCTCCCCCACCCTATGATCCACTTCCGCTTCCATGGTTCCATCCGCTGACAGATCCACTCCCAGATATCTAAAACACTTCACTTCCTCCAGTTTTTCTCCATTCAAACTCACCTCCCAATTGACTTGACCCTCACCCCTACTGTACCTAATAACCTTGCTCTTATTCACATTTACTCTCAACTTTCTTCTTCCACACACTTTACCAAACTCAGTCACCAGCTTCTGCAGTTTCTCACATGAATCAGCCACCAGCGCTGTATCATCAGCGAACAACAACTGACTCACTTCCTAAGCTCTCTCATCCCCAACAGACTTCATACTTGCCCCTCTTTCCAGGACTCTTGCATTTACCTCCCTTACAACCCCATCCATAAACAAATTAAACAACCATGGAGACATCACACACCCCTGCCGCAAACCTACATTCACTGAGAACCAATCACTTTCCTCTCTTCCTACACGTACACATGCCTTACATCCTCGATAAAAACTTTTCACTGCTTCTAACAACTTGCCTCCCACACCATATATTCTTAATACCTTCCACAGAGCATCTCTATCAACTCTATCATATGCCTTCTCCAGATCCATAAATGCTACATACAAATCCATTTGCTTTTCTAAGTATTTCTCACATACATTCTTCAAAGCAAACACCTGATCCACACATCCTCTACCACTTCTGAAACCGCACTGCTCTTCCCCAATCTGATGCTCTGTACATGCCTTCACCCTCTCAATCAATACCCTCCCATATAATTTACCAGGAATACTCAACAAACTTATACCTCTGTAATTTGAGCACTCACTCTTATCCCCTTTGCCTTTGTACAATGGCACTATGCACGCATTCCGCCAATCCTCCGGCACCTCACCATGAGTCATACATACATTAAATAACCTTACCAACCAGTCAACAATACAGTCACCCCCTTTCTTAATAAATTCCACTGCAATACCATCCAAACCTGCTGCCTTGCCGGCTTTCATCTTCCGCAAAGCTTTTACTACCTCTTCTCTGTTTACCAAATCATTTTCCCTAACCCTCTCACTTTGCACACCACCTCGACCAAAACACCCTATATCTGCCACTCTGTCATCAGACACATTCAACAAACCTTCAAAATACTCATTCCATCTCCTTCTCACATCACCGCTACTTGTTATCACCTCCCCATTTGCGCCCTTCACTGAAGTTCCCATTTGCTCCCTTGTCTTACGCACCCTATTTACCTCCTTCCAGAACATCTTTTTATTTTCCCTAAAATTTACTGATAGTCTCTCACCCCAACTCTCATTTGCCCTTTTTTTCACCTCTTGCACCTCTTTATAACATTGAATTGGGAATGGGACGTATAGTTTGACACTGACATCCCTCTGGCCCATAGGGTATTTCTGGACTGTCAAGTCATGGTATTTGTATTCATTTCTTTACCATCAACTTTCTTTGTTATTCTTTTTACACTGAGAATGTTTGGATTTAGGTCTTTGAGGATTTCTTCATCTTCATTTAGAAGTAGCTAATGGGAAATTATTCTGATAGGATTGATACCTTTGAATCTTTTTAACAACTGTCACACAAGAAAAATTTTTTACTTTGTTGGTTTTTAATATTGATTTTAACAGTCTTCCTCCTAATTTGTTTTACATGCTGCTTTTCAGTCTTCCCACGTTTTTCTTCAGTGATGTTCATAAGTTTACTTCCTTTATATCCTGTTACTAATGTGATAGTGATATATTTAGTTAATTTCCATTTTTTTTTAATAAGCTTTCTCTTGTTTTTCTTTCAGTGTCTCAGTACTCTAATATGCCTCCATTTAAAAAAAAATTTAAACTCACTTATGATTGATTTTAGAAAGTAATATAGCCATAGTCTAAGGTATCAAAATTTTCTGAATAAGATATCTTTTCACCTTTTCATGAAATTTTGAAGATTTCAACTTCTCAAAATTCCTAAAATACACAGAGCCAGACCATATTACTTAAGCTTAATTTCCTAAATCAACATCCTCAGGAGAGTTCCATGGTCATAAAACTCAAGTTCCATTTCCATGCCAAGGTTTTCAGGGGTCACTTTTGCATCATATCTGAAGTATGAAAATATATGCTTCATGAAAAAAAATATCTAAAGTCCACCAAATCATTTCATCATTTCCACTAACATGATAAGTACGAAATGCAATAGTCTTTCACCTAATTATAGTTGAGGGCAAATAGGAGAGAGAGAGTGCCACAAGTTGAATATATTAGGTTGCCACTCCTGGATCCTCAGGCAACCTCCAGTGAATCTTAAGTTATTAAAATAAGATGATACAATCCTCTTCAGGTGACATAGAAGCCACCACATACCTACATTCAGCTTCAGTGGTAAGAGACTCACAGTATGTAATTTCTTTATTCCTCCTGATGAATTATGGATGAATGAAAAATATCCTTGATTTTCATACTTGTTAATAGCTCTGACTTTTTTTCATGGACTGTACAGAGCACACAGACATGACTTCAGTGCATAGTCCATTCAATCCTTCCCAACACATAAAGGTATCAAGAAACCAGGGGAGCTCTCTTTATCCTTGCATTCAGTCTCTGATGATCTGATCATACATCTGGAACTTAAAGCTTACTTATAGATCATCAACCTCAGATCCTTTACGAAATGTCACAAAAGTCTTTAATTAATAAGAGAATACTGATGAATAGACCATACTGCTGTCAGCCTTCACATTGCTAAATTAACCCTTGTTTCTTGCTTCTATAGACTTTATAAGCCATTGCATATGATTTTTCCTTCCCTTTGGAAACTGCATTATGGTAAACAAAGTGCAAGGGCCAAAGTAGTCAACAGATAAAAAAGTGGGTGTATGTTTTTGGCAGTTGCAAAGATATGCAGTAATTATGATGTTAGAGGAGAATTTCAAATGCCTTCTCCAATTCAAAGGCAAGAACATAATACTGAGCATAATTTGACTCTTCCTACAATTTAATTTGCTTTGTGCTGTAATCTCTTTCTCCAACATAGTATGTAATCCAGATCCAATTTCCTAAATCATGAAAAAAATTATTTTCCATAGATTTTATGGATGTGGTTCATGTCTCATCAATAATCTCTTTCTCCAACATGATATGTAATCCAGGTCCAGTTTTCTAAATTGTAACAAAATTTTATTTTCCATAGATTTTATGGACGTGATTCAGGTCTCATCAAGTTCAGCATTAATGCAGGCCGAGCTGGTCTCCCAGGATCTACTGTAGCTTCATCATCTGCCCGAAGACTTGTAGCATTTACATTCCATCCTGCAGATCCATTCACTATATCTGTCCAGCGAGCTAATGCAGATTATGTTGTTAATTTTCATCTAAGGCACCAGTCTAGTTAAATTACCCAAATAGTTATTTAACAGTAGTACCATTTTCTGCCTCCTCTTAGTTTTAGTGACAGTACATTCATATAAGGAGAATCTCTTTCCTTGCCTGTTTTATTTTTCGTTTTACCTCAACCTAGTGGTATTATAGCCCATCTATGTTCAATGCATTATGAAAAGCTATATCCAAGGTTAAAAGTCTTTTTGAGTATACATCATTTTTGTTTTCACTGTTTTTCACTGCCATGAGGGAGTTCCAGCTGGAACAGGCATCAGAAGTATAGATAGATACATAGATAGATAGAGAGATCAATAGATTTTTTGTCTAAATTAAGATATTCCACATCTCATGCTGAAGTTAATTTCAATATTTTACTTTATGGCTGCCTTTCTTTTGTACTGTCTTTTTTTCCTCACATTTGGGTATTGACTTAGATAGGTAGGGTTTCGACAAAGAAGTGGAAGACTAATTGCAGCACGGTCCTGCATTGCATTATACATTTCATTTTAGATTATGTAAAATATTAGTACTTATGATGAATCAAAACAGTTAAGGTATTTGACCTATGGTATTATCACTGTATTAAAAGTTATTGATGAGGAGGCACATTAAACACTAGGTGGAAACTTATGTGCAACAAACAAATAACACAAGAAATATAGTCTTGTACAAATACTTAAATGTTTACATTTTATATAACTTTTAATTTCATAAAATTTTGAATAATGTTAAAAGAACCTTAAGATTTTCTGATCTAGTTGAAGCTTCCTAATAGTTTAGCTTGTGACCTGTGGTTATGTAACTGTTTATCAAAAATGCATTTACACTGCAGTTTGTAAATCATTTAACTTTCATCACAATTCAGAATTGTTTTGTATCATGTTACTCACAGTTTGGGCCTTTTTCGTTGTTAACCAACTACAACACCAAAAAAGTAATTTATTCTGTTTTTCTTCTTTGGTCAGTAACAATTATTTCAACGCATTCACAACAAGTTGATTGGTCAAGTGCCTCATTGTCAGTAACTGTGATCCACATCTGATTTTCCTCCCCTGTAATGATATTGCTTCATATAACTCATTTTCAGATAATAGAGTTTTTGTATTGTTTGAATGAGATGTATAGATTGTAACTTGACAGTCATTTAGCTATTGATTGCTACAACATGCATACTGCCTAGATACCAAAAGCCTCAAGAGTTCTTAATTATATGCTCAAGTGAGTTGTAAACTTTTGGGTTTTTTTTTTAATCTTTTTTTTTTTTTTCTTCTTTTTATTGACAGAGCTCTCTCCTGGTATATTGATGTATTCCTCCTAAGGTTATATTGAATGAGTGGATTTTGTTATACGTGTAGATAATCACATATATTCATCTTGTAATTTTTTAAAGTTGAAAATTATTGTGAGGACCAAATATCCAGAATATGAGAAGATATGTTACAAATGCATATTTTCAACATGCATGATGTAAGAAAAGAGAAGAGAGTAGACAGGATCATGAATACTGTGCTTATGGAAAGGAATGATGTGACTAGTAGGGTAATGATGTGGGGTTTAGACATGGGGTTGTCAGATCATATAATAGTAATATTGGAAAGGATCACAATTTTGAATGTGATCAAGATATTCCTACAAGTCCACAGGGAAAATGAAACGCTAAAAGTTCCCAAGTGCACTTTCGTGTAATGATCACATGTAATAATTTCTCATGTTTACCAAATGGCGTCCTAGCTTCGTCTCTTCGATGTATATCAAATGACTGTTATATTTCTTTTTTGTATCTCCCCTGATGATGTGATTATTACACGAAAGTGCACTTGGGAACTTTTCGTGTTTCATTTTCCCCGTGGACTCATAGGAATAATAGTAATATGTACAGCCTTTATACTTTTAGTGGTCAGGGGCTAGAAATTGTTTTTGAATGAATGACAAGACTAATGAAGATACAGAAATTTGAAAATAAAAGTGTGAGTGAGGTGATAGATACTGAGAAAACAGGCAAATTGCTCTTAATAGACTGAACCAGGGCATATGAAACAGTCAGGAAAAGCCACATGAAGGGCTCTGGTTTTATTAGTGTCATTGCTTTGTACATAACACTTAGAGCATGACTGTGGACAAATGATTGGTTTCTTTGTCTGTTCCTGTTGTTGCATCATTAATGCGGGAAATGGCAAATAAGCATGAAATATGAGGTGATGGAATTATTGCTTTTGTGAAAGATGTTTTTGTTGTTGTAGCCACAGGGTACAATTATGGAAAACCTCCAGCAATCAGTTTGCTGCATTCCCAGAGCACTTCTAAAGATAGAAGAAATGCTAAGGTGTTCTTTATGCTGGGTTAATATTAGACAATAGGGAATTAGATATTTTGTGTCTTCAGCAGGAGTTGACAGCAGAGGCAGCAAGGGCATTTGTGTTTGGACTGTTGCGTCTTTGTATGTTTGCAGTGATGGATGTAAGACTGACATGGTGCTTTATAGTATGATACTTGCATCTAACACCAGGATAGTGTCTTGTAAAAAGCAGGACTTAGATTTTGTAGAACCAAGTATGAAATTCTCTTTTGAATGCATATTGCAAACTAGTAGTGAGCATCTGATGACCTGGACCTCCAGATTTATGGCATCACATCATCTAATCGAGAAGTTGTCTTGTACAAATTCTGTCAGTCTGTTTCTCTTCATTACCTTCAATTCCCAGTTTCCTTGTTTGATAAGGTACGTTCATCTTCCATGTCACACACACCTGTAGTTGGGAATGTTAGCAGAACTAGGATTTCACATCTCAACCCTGCAAACTGGTAAATAGGATGGGGATGCCCAGCTCCTTTGGATTGCCAAGTTACCTACCACAATTCTCATTGTAAAGGAAACAGATGTATTAGAGTTTTACCACAAAATTTCCGGTTTGGATGTGATGGCTCAGCAATGAATATCTTGGAGAAGCACTTTGGACCTAACGAGAGTTTGGACAGACATGTTAAGCTTTGGATGGGGCTCCCATTCTCCAGAGGGTAACTAAAAGAAGATATATGGACTTAAGCTATGAATTTTTGGCATATCAAGAGGAAAGATATGATGGTTCCCCAGTAATTTTTTATCGGAACATTTTGAAGGCAGGTCAAAGGGTTCAGTTTTTGATGAAAAACTGCATCTGTACATGCCTTTATGAACAAAGTTCATGTCATTTTCTTCCTCTTTATTTATCTTGCCTCATCAGCATCATAAAAACAGTTCACTTTAGCATCTTTACCTACCTTGACTTTAGTATCTAGGTAATATCTAGGCAGACAATCTAGGTCTTCTAAGATTATCATGCCCAAAATGACATTAGGTTCACCATCCTTCAAATGAATCTTCTCATTAGACACGACTTATCAGTTGGGTCGTTTAGTTGCAGAGGTCAGCATCCTTTTACTCTTTTATGATTTTCTCCAATTTGAAGCTGTAGGATCACTGCCATAACATTTGTTTCAAATGCTTGTGCTTTGATTATTTTCATCATTTGATGGAGATACTGAAAATTCTTAAACTGATCAGTTTTTAAGGTTTAGTGACTCTTGTAGCCCAAAAATGTGTATAAAAAAACCCTGGTAAAGAGGATTCAATATTTTTGAAGTGCCAGTTCATTCTCAAATTTCATTGAACTCTAAAGTTTACTGTCGTCACCATAAAAGAGGGATCTAGCGTCAAATTTTAGGTTTTGTAAACTTCTTGCTTGGGTGATTTTTTTCATCAAATAAATAGATGATACTTTGAAAATGTTTCAGAGGTGATCTTTTATATAATGTATGTCCATCCACTGAAAGAAACTACCAGATGGATTCATAATCTTTTCAGGCTCTTCTAAGACATTTTGAAGGAACTTTTGTAACAGAACCATTATGTTATCTTTATGACTAGAATGAAGCCAGTAGCAATTTTTTTCAGATAGGACAGATATATAGGAGCCTTTGGCTGTGGTAGGCGTTCTATTTAGCCCCAGTTGGTGTGCATCGAAATCGTGTTTTGTAAGCTTCCTCATCTCAGACTAAATGGGGGCAGTCAAAAGTTAGCTAAGAGCATTTAATGCTCCAAAATATTTCATACAGAAAATTTGTTACTTATAGTTTTGGCACCAAGAAGAGTCAGTGAAATTCTTATAATGTTATGATAGAGATACCCTTTTTTTCTTTTTACAGCGACCAAAATGGCATAGGCAATCATGTCTCAGTCAAGATCATCTCATATGAAAAGAAAAAATGTAAGAGAAATAGAACATGGAAATCAGTCCAGTCTCCACAGGTTTTTGTTAATCTGAGTTAAAGATAGAAAGTTTATAGAAAAAATGGGAAAGTCAAAAGAAGGAAAATGCTGCAGCTTAATTGTTCAAGGGAAGAATGAGGTATTATAATGGTCATTTCTCTTGAAGTCAGTTTTCATAGTCTTTGGGAAGTAGCAGAGATACATACCTTGACTCCAATCCTATGTGGCAGGAATGCATGCGTATAACTTGTAAGAACAGTAGCCATAACAGTACCTGAAGAATGGGAAGACAGCAAAAATACCACAATGTACAGAAAAGAGTGGTTAAAGAGAGATTATTTTAAGAAAATTGATGAGAATTAAGGCTTTTGATTCCTTTCTTGCTAACAGAGACATTAAGAAATCACCAACCCAGGTATGTGAGCTGTACTCGTTGATTGGGCATGTAAAACTCCTGTAAATAGGAAATAGTTGTTCTTAAGAAAAATAATTATGGCACCTATATAACACACCCAGCTTTTGAGAAACATATTTGTGATGATTCTAAAGGATTTCTAGGATAGAGTTGAGGATAGTGTTATGCCTAATATGTATATGTTATTACAAGGTTGAACTGTGCTTTGAAACTGAACAGAGAGAAATGAGTAACAGTGAAAGAGGTATGGGGGAAATTGCATCTTAGCCTAATTAACTTTATCCAGATCGCTGCTTCTCCTCACGGCAGTACTGCACAGTTCCAAGTTGAAATAAGAAATATTTTTAGTGCAAGAAAGATGATGAATATTAAAAGAAAGAAGGGAGGAGGAGTGAGGTGAAGTATGCAAAGTGGAATCATCAGTACGAGTGAATGGAGTTAGAGAAACAAGAGAGGAAACTATTTATAGAGAGAGGAAAGTAGGTAATAGTTCAGACCCATGAGACCACTAGTGACAGGATAAGAGGGGGATATTGCTTCATTAATAACTGCTGCAATGGAACAGCCAGGGTGGAAGCAATGCATTAGGAAATCGAGAAAAGCAGAAAAATGAAAGGAAGATGATATAGAAAATAAAAACAGAAGAGATAGTGAAAGCTTTGCAGAAGATGGGATTGCAGTGGAAGTTATTAAAAAAAGGGGATGACTGTGTTGTTAATTGGTTGATAAGGATATTTATTGTATGTATAGATCATAGTGAAGTGCCTGAGGATTGGCGGAATGCATGCATAGTGTCATTGTACAAAGGCAAAGGGAATAAAGGTGAGTGCTTAAATTACAGAGGCATACGTTTGTTGAGTATTTATGGGAAATTATTTGGAAGAATATTGATTGAGAAGGTAAAGGCATGTACAAAGCATCAGATTGGGGAAGAGCAGTGTTGTTTCAGACGTGGTTGAGGATGTGTGGATCAGGTGTTTGCTTTGAAGAATGTATGTGAGAAATACTTGGAAAAACTGATGGATTTGTATGTAGTATTTATGGATCTGGAGAAGGCATATGATGGGGTTGATAGAGATGCTTTGTGGAAGGTTTTAAAGAGTATGTGGTATGGGAGGTAAGTTGCTAGAAGCAGTGAAAAGTTTTCACCAAGGATGTAAGGCATGCGTAGGAGTAGGAAGAGAGTGATTGGTTCCCAGTGAATGTTGGTTTGTAGCAAGGGTGTGTGATGTCCTTATGACTCTTTAATTTGTTTATGGATGGGGTGGTTAGGGAGGTGAATGAAGGAGTTTTGGAGAGAGGGGCAAGTATGCAGTCTGTTGTGGATGAGAGGGCCTAGGAAGCGAGTCAGTTGTTGTTCGCTGATGATACAGTGCTGGTGGCTGATTCAGGTGAGTAACTGCAAAAGTTGGTGACTGAGTTTGGTAAAGTGTGTGAAAGAAAGTTGAGAGTAAATGTGAATAAGAGCAAGGTTATTAGATTCAGTAGGGTTGAGGGACAAGTCAACTGGGAGGTAAGTTTGAATGGGAAAAAGCTGGAGGAAGTGAAGTGTTTTAGATATCTGGGAGTATTTGGCATCAGATGGAACCATGGAAGTGGAAGTGAGTCACAGGGTGGGGGGGAGGGGGAAAAAGTTCTGGGAGTGTTGAAAAATGTGTGGAAGGCAAGAACATTATCTCGGAAAGCAAAAATGGGTATGTTTGAAGGAATAGTGGTTCCAACAATGTTATATGGTTGCGAGGCATGGGCTATAGATAGGGTTGTGCGGAGGAGGGTGGATGTGTTGGAAATTAGATGATTAAAGACAATATGTGGTGTGAGGTGGTTTGATCGAGTAAGTAATGAAAGGGTAAGAGATATGTGTGATAATAAAAAGAGTGTGGTTGAGAGAGCAGAAGAGGGTGTCTTGAAATGGTTTGGTCACATGGAGAGAATGAGTGAGGAAAGATTGACAAAGGGGATATACGTGTCAGAGGTGGAGGGAACGAGGAGAAGTGGGAGACCAAATTGGAGGTGGAAAGATGGAGTGAAAAAGATTTTGAGTAATCAGGGCCTCAACATGCTGGAGGGTGAAAGGCATGCAAGGAATAGAGTGAATTGGAACAATGTGGTATACTGGGGTCGACGTGCTGTCAGTGGATTGAACCAGTGCATGTGAAGCCTCTAGGGTAAACCATGGAAAGTTTTGTGGGGCCTGGATGTGGAAAAGGAGCTGTGGTTTCGGTGCATTATACACGACAGCTAGAGACTGAGTGTGAATGAATTTGGCCATTTTTGTCTTTTCCTAGCGCTACCTCACGCGCGTGCAGGGGGAGGGGGTTGTCATTTCATGTGTGGCGAGGGTGGCGACAGAAATGGATAAAGGCAGCAAGTATGAATTATGTACATGTGTATATATGTGTATGTCTGTATATATATATATATATATATATATATATATATATATATATATATTTATTTTATTTATATTTATTATACTTTGTCGCTGTCTCCCGCGTTTGTGAGGTAACGCAAGGAAACAGACGAAAGAAATGGCCCAACCCCCCCCCCATACACATGTGTATACATACGTCCACACACGCAAATATACATACCTACACAGCTTTCCATGGTTTACCCCAGACGCTTCAATGCCTTGATTCAATCCACTGACAGCACGTCAACCCCGGTATACCACATCGCTCCAATTCACTCTATTCCTTGCCCTCCTTTCACCCTCCTGCATGTTCAGGCCCCGATCACACAAAATCTTTTTCACTCCATCTTTCCACCTCCAATTTGGTCTCCCTCTTCTCCTCGTTCCCTCCACCTCCGACACATATATCCTCTTGGTCAATCTTTCCTCACTCATTCTCTCCATGTGCCCAAACCACTTCAAAACACCCTCTTCTGCTCTCTCAACCACGCTCTTTTTATTTCCACACATCTCTCTTACCCTTACGTTACTCACTCGATCAAACCACCTCACACCACACATTGTCCTCAAACATCTCATTTCCAGCACATCCATCCTCCTGCGCACAACTCTATCCATAGCCCACGCCTCGCAACCATACAACATTGTTGGAACCACTATTCCTTCAAACATACCCATTTTTGCTTTCCGAGATAATGTTCTCGACTTCCACACATTCTTCAAGGCCCCCAGAATTTTCGCCCCCTCCCCCACCCTATGATCCACTTCCGCTTCCATGGTTCCATCCGCTGCCAGATCCACTCCCAGATATCTAAAACACTTCACTTCCTCCAGTTTTTCTCCATTCAAACTCACCTCCCAATTGACTTGACCCTCAACCCTACTGTACCTAATAACCTTGCTCTTATTCACATTTACTCTTAACTTTCTTCTTCCACACACTTTACCAAACTCAGTCACCAGCTTCTGCAGTTTCTCACATGAATCAGCCACCAGCGCTGTATCATCAGCGAACAACAACTGACTCACTTCCCAAGCTCTCTCATCCCCAACAGACTTCATACTTGCCCCTCTTTCCAAAACTCTTGCATTTACCTCCCTAACAACCCCATCCATAAACAAATTAAACTACCATGGAGACATCACACACCCCTGCCGCAAACCTACATTCACTGAGAACCAATCACTTTCCTCTCTTCCTACACGTACACATGCCTTACATCCTCGATAAAAACTTTTCACTGCTTCTAACAACTTTCCTCCCACACCATATATTCTTAATACCTTCCACAGAGCATCTCTATCAACTCTATCATATGCCTTCTCCAGATCCATAAATGCTACATACAAATCCATTTGCTTTTCTAAGTATTTCTCACATACATTCTTCAAAGCAAACACCTGATCCACACATCCTCTACCACTTCTGAAACCACACTGCTCTTCCCCAATCTGATGCTCTGTACATGCCTTCACCCTCTCAATAAATACCCTCCCATATAATTTACCAGGAATACTCAACAAACTTATACCTCTGTAATTTGAGCACTCACTCTTATCCCCTTTGCCTTTGTACAATGGCACTATGCACGCATTCCGCCAATCCTCAGGCACCTCACCATGAGTCATACATACATTAAATAACCTTACCAACCAGTCAACAATACAGTCACCCCCTTTTTTAATAAATTCCACTGCAATACCATCCAAACCTGCTGCCTTGCCGGCTTTCATCTTCCGCAAAGCTTTCACTACCTCTTCTCTGTTTACCAAAACATTTTCCCTAACCCTCTCACTTTGCACACCACCTCGACCAAAACACCCTATATCTGCCACTCTATCATCAAACACATTCAACAAACCTTCAAAATACTCACTCCATCTCCTTCTCACATCACCACTACTTGTTATCACCTCCCCATTTGCGCCCTTCACTGAAGTTCCCATTTGCTCCCTTGTCTTACGCACTTTATTTACCTCCTTCCAGAACATCTTTTTATTCTCCCTAAAATTTAATGATACTCTCTCACCCCAACTCTCATTTGCCCTTTTTTTCACCTCTTGCACCTTTCTCTTGACCTCCTGTCTCTTTCTTTTATACATCTCCCACTCAATTGCATTTTTTCCCTGCAAAAATCGTCCAAATGCCTCTCTCTTCTCTTTCACTAATACTCTTACTTCTTCATCCCACCACTCACTACCCTTTCTAATCAACCCACCTCCCACTCTTCTCATACCACAAGCATCTTTTGCGCAATCCATCACTGATTCCCTAAATACATCCCATTCCTCCCCCACTCCCCTTACTTCCATTGTTCTCACCTTTTTCCATTCTGTACTCAGTCTCTCCTGGTACTTCCTTACACAGGTCTCCTTCCCAAGCTCACTTACTCTCACCACCCTCTTCACCCCAACATTCACTCTTCTTTTCTGAAAACCCATACAAATCTTCACCTTAGCCTCCACAAGATAATGATCAGACATCCCTCCAGTTGCACCTCTCAGCACATTAACATCCAAAAGTCTCTCTTTCGCACGCCTGTCAATTAACACGTAATCCAATAACGCTCTCTGGCCATCTCTCCTACTTACATAAGTATACTTATGTATATCTCGCTTTTTAAACCAGGTATTCCCAATCATCAGTCCTTTTTCAGCACATAAATCTACAAGCTCTTCACCATTTCCATTTACAACAATGAACACCCCATGTATACCAATTATTCCCTCAACTGCCACATTACTCACCTTTGCATTCAAATCACCCATCACTATAACCCGGTCTCGTGCATCCAAACCACTAACACACTCATTCAGCTGCTCCCAAAACACTTGCCTCTCATGATCTTTCTTCTCATGCCCAGGTGCATATGCACCAATAATCACCCATCTCTCTCCATCAACTTTCAGTTTTACCCATATTAATCGAGAATTTACTTTCTTACATTCTATCACATACTCCCACAACTCCTGTTTCAGGAGTATTGCTACTCCTTCCCTTGCTCTTGTCCTCTCACTAACCCCTGACTTTACTCCCCAGACATTCCCAAACCACTCTTCCCCTTTACCCTTGAGCTTCGTTTCACTCTGAGCCAAAACATCCAGGTTCCTTTCCTCAAACATACTACCTATCTCTCCTTTTTTCACATCTTGGTTACATCCACACACATTTAGGCACCCTACTCTGAGCCTTCGAGGAGGATGAGCACTCCCCGCGTGACTCCTTCTTCTGTTTCCCATTTTAGAAAGTTAAAAAATACAAGGAGGGGAGGATTTCTGGCCCCCCGCTCCCGTCCCCTCTAGTCGCTTTCTACGACACGCGAGGAATATATATATATATATATATATATATATATATATATATATATATATATATATATATATATATATATATATATATATATATATATATTTATTTTTGCCGCTGTCTCCCGCATTTGCGAGGTAGCGCAAGGAAACAGACGAAAGAAATGGCCCAACCCACCCCCATACACATGTATATACATACGTCCACACACGCAAATATACATACCTACACAGCTTTCCATGGTTTACCCCAGACGCTTCACATGCCCTGATTCAATCCACTGACAGCACGTCAACCCCGGTATACCACATCGATCCAATTCACTCTATTCCTTGCCCTCCTTTCACCCTCCTGCATGTTCAGGCCCTGATCACACAAAATCTTTTTCACTCCATCTTTCCACCTCCAATTAGGTCTCCCACTTCTCCTCCTTCCCTCCACCTCCGACACATATATCCTCTTGGTCAATCTTTCCCCACTCATTCTCTTCATGTGCCCAAACCATTTCAAAACACCCTCTTCTGCTCTCTCAACCACGCTCTTTTTATTTCCACACATCTCTCTTACCCTTTCGTTACTTACTCGATCAAACCACCTCACAGTACACATTGTCCTTAAACATCTCATTTCCAGCACATCCATCCTCCTGCGCACAACTCTATCCATAGCCCACGCCTCGCAACCATACAACATTGTTGGAACCACTATTCCTTCAAACATACCCATTTTTGCTTTCCGAGATAATGTTCTCGACTTCCACACATTCTATATATATATATATATATATATATATATATATATGTATACATTGAAATGTATAGGTATGTATATGTGCATGTGTGGACGTGTATGTATATACATATGTATGTGGGTGGGTTGGGCCTTCCGCTACCTCGCCAACGTGGGAGACAGCAACAAAGTATGATAAATGATAAATAAATATGAGCGGTTGGGCCATTTTTCATCTGTTTCCTTGCGCTATCTTGCTGACCCGGGAATAGCTATTAAGTATAATAGATAAATAAAGTAAAAACTCATATCACACTCTGGAAATGTCTAGGGCTTTAATAAAAGTTTCACCAAAGTACCTGAAAAAGAAGGACCAGATGTAAGTCACATAGAAGAGAGTGGGATGATAAGTGTTTGAGAAGTGAATATTAAGGAGAATAGAGTTAGGGATCTGACAGTTTAGAGGAGAAGCATTCCTGAATAGTTTAGAGGAGAAGTAGCACTGAACAGTTTAGAGGAGGAGCAGCTCTTGACAGTTGGGTTTTAGAGAAATGGTGATCACAAGAAAAAGAAATATGGTGTTCTACAAACAAAGTTAGGTAATGAGACTACAAATTTTGTGGAAATGAATGGAATATGTGCTGGAAGAAATGAGGTAGATCCCAGTTGCTTGATTTCAGTGAAGGGAGCCATCTTCAGCTAGTGGCACCATTCTGATTTGGCACTAGAATCCATTGGAACATGTAGTCTTAATTTTTGTGGTTGTATGAGCTATATTAATATCCAGTGTTATGTTTGAAGTGACGAGGATGTGACTCATAGGTTGGTTTCCAGCAACATGTGTAAGTGTAGCAGCAAGAATACACAAACACGTTGCCAGGGAGGGTTGCTTAACAAATGCCATAAAGCTGGCACACTACATTACCATCACTAATTAATCTGACACCCAGGCTACATTTGTTTGAACCCAAAGTTCCCTCCTAAAAATGACAGTGTTCTGACCTACTACATATCACATGGCCTTTCAGATGCTCATAGGGCTTTTCCTATGGAAAGAAATGGTTTTTCATCCTTCAGAACTTGCATTTATGGATGAGGCATAATATGAGAGCAAAATGAGTGCTGAACTTAGAACAATGTGGATATTTCTACAGTTTTATGCAAGTGATTAACAAATTCATAAAAGGATTGGATATTGGTACATCAATTTGATTGGATATGAAGAGGCATGTTGAAAGCTAGTGCTGGTGAAATATATGACTAATTTTTGAAAGAGATGAGTTATAATAGTATGATCACGTGAATGGGAAAAACTGGAAGTTTTATACGAGTTTAGTTATTTAAGATAGATTATCAATAATGACTGTTAAGGGAAAGCTGAAGAGGAGATCAGTATTTCCCCATTGAAGAAAAATTTTAAGTAACTTGAAAGCTCTATGAATGGGAAGAATTCATAACTGTACACTAAACAAGAAATATGCATGATGGAACACTTGTCCCATCTTTGATAATAGTATGTAAAACTAGTTTCTACAGGTCAAGGAAGGTAAGAAATAAAAACAGTAGAAATAGATATTTAAGTTGGGTAGTTAAGATTAGAAAAATAGAATAAAGAATGAAAGAAGTGAGAAGGATGTTTGCTAAGATAAAGAAAGACTATAAAAATGATAGATAAATACTCAAAAGAGATGACAAGGGTTAGAAATATTTCTGATGAAAGTGCCGAAGGAATGATTTTTGGTAAGACAAAAGAATCATTATGTGTAGAGGTGAAGTAGTGAATGGGGACTTAATGTCAAATTGCCTGAGTATGCAATGTAAAAAAGAAAAATGGCCCAGTTTCATGTTAGTACACTGGGTTTATGTATAACTGAGAGGCTTTATTGTTTTGATCCTTCCCAGACTATTTGGAATGAAGTTTAAGGTAAGAGACAGATAAAGGAGAGCAGATTAATGAGTAGAGTGGGAATCAGATGAAGAGAAGACCAAATGTTAGGCAGAATAATGGCATCATGTAGTATATGTGAAAGAAGGGAGTAAGTATGAAGAAGCAGGTTCTGAATGCATGTAGGGTCAAACAGACGTATAATAGGAAACTTGTTATTGGATGTGATATATTAAGAAATATTATATATCATCAGTTCCATAATGAGAGTGGATAATGCCAAAAAAGGTGTTACATGTTGTTACATATGAAATGTACCTCCTTAAGACCTTTTACATTTTGTACAAATTCTTATGTTTATCATTACACATTTTGAAAATCTTTAGCTATATTTAAGAATATCAGTTCATCGAACATTTAATGATATTACAGACTTTTTTCTTGTTGCTTAGATCTCAGCTATGAGTTATTGATGCTCACTGGATTTTGTAAAACTATCATCATTAGAATATGGTAACTTTAATAACTTTACTTGAAATTTATCCTATGGATAAAATATATTTAATGTGTAAATATATATGATGTTATTTTGTATAATTTTATGATACTCATTAAAGTGTATTTTTATACTGTACTTATAATAGGTACATAATAGAACTTTATATCCATTGGAAATGTTATTGAGAGGTAAATGATTGATTGAAATATTGTTTTAATTATGTTTTCCTCCTGCTGTTACGTAATTAATAATCTGTTTCTTCACCTGAGTCATAAACCTTGTGCATCCTCTCAGTATCCTCATCCAGGGCAGTTCAACCAACCAAACTCCCAACCTATCACCTTCAGCAGCTGACCTCACCAGACATTACACTTTGCTTACCATCATTACACAAACTATCCTTTCATCACTTACCCATCCTGATGATTTGCCATCTAGCTAACCCAGTCAATCCAAACACCAAAAAATGTACACAAACCACAAGAGGCACAGAGAGTAATATAACCCAAATTTCTCTTCACAAGTTACACACCTCATAAAGCTAACAAACCTCTTCAAACATAACCATTCAGCATCAACAGAAATCAGATAACAAATGCAAAGATTGAATAACACCATCACTAACCTAATCAATGAAAGAAACTGAAAACTTTCATTCCTTCTTCAACATGTTGAATCACAAGACATACAGCAACCAGTTCTGGTACACACTAAAGAGAATCCACTCTCATTGAACTAATCCGGCCCCAAGTCATAAAGCACTCCTGACCCATTCAAATGATATCCCTTCTCCCAAAGCACACACAAACATACTCTTAGAACACCACTCAAAAATTAGCCACAAACCAACCATGCCCTCAAACAGGGAAGTCACGAAAAACCTAAACAAAATCCAGCCAAAAACAACTGCCCAGCCACCCTTGACTCACTGATACAAACAGGGCATTTAGAAACATAAAGACCTCTCCTGCTACTATCCCTGACAATATATCAGACTTTGACATAAAACACTGTCTCATTTGTAATCCAAGCACTTACAGATATCTTCAACTACTCTTGACTACACAACAAAATTCCTAACATCTGGAAACTCACCAATAAAATACCAGTAACAAAACCCCCCTAAATGTCCCCTCCTCTTTCTTCCTGTTATCAATTTTATCGTCAGTACCCTTACTCTGGGAATAAAATGATCCACAACAGAATCAAATAAAACAGCCCTTTCTCAACCACATAACATAGCTTCACACCCAAAACACTATACCAAAAAACAACACACAGAGCTCACAAAACACGTCTTAGATGGATTCAACCAACCATATCCACTCTCAGCACAGTACTAGTGGTAGTAGACATCAACAAAGCATTTGGCAGTGTCCCCAACACATTACACATTGAATACATGATACCACCTTTCACAACAATGACAAAATATGGTTGGCCAGTATCATGCCAGAATCACTCACAATGAATTAACCTCTAAGGCACTTAAACTCAACAATGGAGTTCCAGAAGAGCAGTTCTTTATCCAGCTGTCTTCAATTTCTTCACGGCCTCCCATTGCCTCAAGCCTCAATGTCACATCACAACATCCTGACACTATGGTAACAAAATCAAATTTGCAGCACTACATTACACAATTGGAACAATGGCTCACCCAGAGAAGAATGTCAGCATCTCCACAGAAATCTTCAATCACTCTTTTAACCCCAAACAAGTGTGAATCCAGCTCACATCCTCCAGTCACCTTGAGGGATAATCACTCCCTCTGAACAAAAAACAACCATTTCTAGGCATCACTTATGCCACACATATGATATTCACTCTACACACCATTAGCATCAACACAAAAGCAATACACAACTAGCTGGTGCCAGATGAAGATGAAAAAGAATCCCGTAACATCCTATACAGACAATTCAATTGTTCCACTCTAAACTATGCCTCACCTACCTGGTCTTCCACCACCTCAAAATTTAGTAGTCAGAACAATCTATGGCTGCATAGCAACTACAAGCTATCAAGGATTTCACAGTGAAACAATGATCCTCCCAGTACAAACCCACTAACATGCTCAGCATTCATATGCAACAGCACTAAACCCCTCTTCACCGAACCACTCTATAATTGACTGCCAACTCCCAGTTGGAAATGAAAAAATAAAAACTCCTGTGCATCACACTTTAGTAACCTTTATTCACAGATATCCCTGCCCCCAACAAATAGAACACTGACAAATTGTGAACACACCGAAAAAGCCCAGTCTGAAACTCCAACCCTCCAGACATATACCCATCAGAAACCACACTCCCTAGACAAACACAAGTCAGTCACACTCCCCTGCTTACATTCTAGACATCACCCATCACTATAATGCTTTAAACACCATTTTAGCATATTCCAAGATTTTCATGCACACAGCAACTACCAAAAAGAAGACACTTAGCACTCGCCATTTGCACTTCCTGCACACAGACACACACACAACATTACAAGACTTTATGATCTGGTCTGGACTGGTGGATGTGGCCAGCTTCTACCAAAAGGATGAAAGAGACTCCTGGGGCAGGAAGGTAAGATACATATACATATTCACTTAGAATTACTGTTTTTTATCAGATTTCTTCTGAAAATATCAAGTTGTCTAATATCTCTTTTATATAGCTGGAGAGATTGTGAAAGATATTTCCAAGGATTATCTTGATGTTTCAGTTTGAATCCATCAGATCTTCATAAAGCCCCCCACAGAACAACTCAACACCAAGATTATCTAACTCATTAGCACTATCAGTGCAGTCAAAAGTCAATCACAATCCCCTGTTTACACTGTGGACATCACCCATCACTATAATGCTATAAACACCATTTTAACACATTCCAAGACCCTTCATGCACACAGCAGCTACCATAGAGAAGACACTGAGCCCTCAACATTTATTGTCTTTGCACTTTCTGCACATAGACACACACACAGTGTTACAAGACTTTATGATCTGATCTGGAACGGTGGATGTGGCCAGCTTCTGTCATAAGGAAAGAAGGGACTCTTGGGGCAGGAAGGTAAGCTCCATATATATATATATACATATATATATATATATATATATATATATATATATATATATATATTTTTTTTTTTTTTTTCTTTGTCGCTGTCTCCCGTGTTTGCGAGGTAGCGCAAGGAAACAGACGAAAGAAATGGCCCAACCCACCCCATACACATGTATATACATACGTCCACACTCGCAAATATACATACCTACACAGCTTTCCATGGTTTACCCCAGACGCTTCACATGCCTTGATTCAATCCACTGACAGCACATCAACCCCGGTATACCACATCGCTCCAATTCACTCTATTCCTTGCCCCCCTTTCACCCTCCTGCATGTTCAGGCCCCGATCACACAAAATCTTTTTCACTCCATCTTTCCACCTCCAATTTGGTCTCCCTCTTCTCCTCGATCCCTCCACCTCTGACACATATATCCTCTTGGTCAATCTTTCCTCACTCATTCTCTCCATGTGCCCAAACCATTTCAAAACACCCTCTTCTGCTCTCTCAACCACGCTTTTTTTATTTCCACACATCTCTCTTACCCTTACGTTACTTACTCGATCAAACCACCTCACACCACACATTGTCCTCAAACATCTCATTTCCAGCACATCCATCCTCCTGCGCCCAACTCTATCCATAGCCCACGCCTCGCAACCATACAACATTGTTGGAACCACTATTCCTTCAAACATACCCATTTTCGCTTTCCGAGATAATGTTCTCGACTTCCACACATTCTTCAAGGCTCCCAGAATTTTCGCCCCCTCCCCCACCCTATGATCCACTTCCGCTTCCATGGTTCCATCCGCTGCCAGATCCACTCCCAGATATGGTTGTACTTTGTGTAATGAAGACAATTGAGAAACATCATAAGCCAATATTCCAGTTTCATTATAAGAGAAGTGGACCAGGCAGTATGATACAGTGGTTAAATTGATGAAAACTTCTATTGACGTTTGTGTAAATAAATTAGACATTTCCCTTTTCCATAGCCAGAGGTTGAACCATTATGTGACATTCATTTTTCATTTCATTTCAAGCTAGAAGTTTCAGTTTTCTAAATTATTTCTTACATTTTTCATATATATATATATATATATATATATATATATATATATATATATATATATATATATGTATGTGTGTATGTGTGTATGTATATAAATATATATATATATATATATATATATATATATATATATATTTTTTTTTTTTTTTTTTTTTCATACTATTCGCCATTTCCCGCATTAGCGAGGTAGCGTTAAGAACAGAGGACTGGGCCTTTGAGGGAATATCCTCATATGGCCCCCTTCTCTGTTCCTTCTTTTGGAAAATTTAAAAAAAAAATGAGAGGGGAGGATTTCCAGCCCCCCGCTCCCTTCCCTTTTAGTCGCCTTCTACGACATGCAGGGAATACGTGGGAAGTATTCTTTCTCCCCTATATATATTTATCTATTTATTCACTTTGCCCCGTCGCCGTCCCCCGCACCAGCGAGGCAGCGCAAATCTTTTTCACTCCATCTTTCCACCTCCAATTTGGTCTCCCTCTTCTCCTCGTTCCCTCCACCTCCGACACATATATCCTCTTGGTCAATCTTTCCTCACTCATTCTCTCCATGTGCCCAAACCATTTCATATATATATATATATATATATATATATATATATATATATATATATATGTTATCCCTGGGGATAGGGGTGAAAGAATACTTCCCACGCATTCCTCACGTGTCGTAGAAGGCGACTAGAGGGGACGGGAGCGGGGGGCCAGAAATCCTCCCCTCCTTGTAATTTTTAACTTTCTAAAAAATGGGAAACAGAAGGAGTCACGCGAGGAGTGCTCATCCTCCTCGTAGACTCAGATTGGGGTGTCTAAATGTGTGTGGATGTAACCAAGATGTGAAAAAAGGAGAGATAGGTAGTATGTTTGAGGAAAGGAACCTGGGTGTTTTGGCTCTGAGTGAAACGAAGCTCAAGGGTAAAGGGGAAGAGTGGTTTGCAAATGTCTTGGGAGTAAAGTCAGGGGTTAGTGAGAGGACAAGAGCAAGGGAAGGAGTAGCAGTACTCCTGAAACAGGAGTTGTGGGAGTATGTGATAGAATGTAAGAAAGTAAATTCTCGATAGATATGGGTAAAACTGAAACTTGATGGAGAGAGATGGGTGATTATTGGTGCATATGCACCTGGGCATGAGAAGAAAGATCATGAGAGGCAAGTGTTTTGGGAGCAGCTGAATGAGTGTGTTAGTGGTTTTGATGCACAAGACCGGGTTATAGTAATGGGTGATTTGAATGCAAAGGTGAGTAATGTGGCAGTTGAGGGAATAATTGGTATACATGGGGTGTTCAGTGTTGTAAATGGAAATGGTGAAGAGCTTGTAGATTTATGTGCTGAAAAAGGACTGGTGATTGGGAATACCTGGTTTAAAAAGCGAGATATACATAAGTATATGTATGTAAGTGGGAGAGATGGCCAGAGAGCGTTATTGGATTACGTGTTAATTGACAGGCGCGCGAAAGAGAGACTTATGGATGTAAATGTGCTGAGAGGTGCAACTGGAGGGATGTCTGATCATTATCTTGTGGAGGCTAAGGTGAAGATTTGTATGGGTTTTCAGAAAAGAAGAGTGAATGTTGGGGTGAAGAGGGTGGTGAGAGTAAGCGAGCTTGGGAAGGAGACTTGTGTGAGGAAGTACCAGGAGAGACTGAGTACAGAATGAAAAAAGGTGAGAACAATGGAAGTAAGGGGAGTGGGGGAGGAATGGGATGTATTTAGGGAATCAGTGATGGATTGTGCAAAAGATGCTTGTGGCATGAGAAGCATGGGAGGTGGGTTGATTAGAAAGGGTAGTGAGTGGTGGGATGAAGAAGTAAGATTATTAGTGAAAGAGAAGAGAGAGGCTTTTGGACGATTTGTGCAGGGAAAAAATGCAATTGAGTGGGAGATGTATAAAAGAAAGAGACAGGAGGTCAAGAGAAAGGTGCAAGAGTTGAAAAAGAGGGCAAATGAGAGTTGGGGTGAGAGAGTATCATTAAATTTTAGGGAGAATAAAAAGATGTTCTGGAAGGAGGTAAATAAAGTGCGTAAGACAAGGGAGCAAATGGGAACTTCAGTGAAGGGCGCAAATGGGGAGGTGATAACAAGTAGTGGTCATGTGAGAAGGAGATGGAGTGAGTATTTTGAAGGTTTGTTGAATGTGTTTGATGATAGAGTGGCAGATATAGGGTGTTTTGGTCGAGGTGGTGTGCAATGTGAGTAGGTTAGGGAAAATGATTTGGTAAACAAAGAAGAGGTAGTAAAAGCTTTGCGGAAGATGAAAGCCGGCAAGGCAGCAGGTTTGGATGGTATTGCAGTGGAATTTATTAAAAAAAGGGGGTGACTGTATTGTTGACTGGTTGGTAAGGTTATTTAATGTATGTATGACTCATGGTGAGGTGCCTGAGGATTGGCGGATTGCGTGCATAGTGCCATTGTACAAAGGCAAAGGGGATAAGAGTGAGTTCTCAAATTACAGAGGTATAAGTTTGTTGAGTATTCCTGGTAAATTATATGGGAGGGTATTGATTGAGAGGGTGAAGGCATGTACAGAGCATCAGATTGGGGAAGAGCAGTGTGGTTTCAGAAGTGGTAGAGGATGTGTGGATCAGGTGTTTGCTTTGAAGAATGTATGTGAGAAATACTTAGAAAAGCAAATGGATTTGTATGTAGCATTTATGGATCTGGAGAAGGCATATGATAGAGTTGATAGAGATGCTCTGTGGAAGGTATTAAGAATATATGGTGTGGGAGGCAAGTTGTTAGAAGCAGTGGCAAGTTGTTAGAAGCAGTTAGAAGCAGGTTTGCGGCAGGGGTGTGTGATGTCTCCATGGTTGTTTAATTTGTTTATGGATGGGGTTGTTAGGGAGGTAAATGCAAGAGTTTTGGAAAGAGGGGCAAGTATGAAGTCTGTTGTGGATGAGAGAACTTCGGAAGTGAGTCAGTTGTTGTTCGCTGATGACACAGCGCTGGTGGCTGATTCATGTGAGAAACTGCAGAAGCTGGTGACTGAGTTTGGTAAAGTGTGTGAAAGAAGAAAGTTAAGAGTAAATGTGAATAAGAGCAAGGTTATTAGGTACAGTAGGGTTGAGGGTCAAGTCAATTGGGAGGTAAGTTTGAATGGAGAAAAACTGGAGGAAGTAAAGTGTTTTAGATATCTGGGAGTGGATCTGGCACCGGATGGAACCATGGAAGCGGAAGTGAATCATAGGGTGGGGGAGGGGGCGAAAATCCTGGGAGCCTTGAAGAATGTGTGGAAGTCGAGAACATTATCTCGGAAAGCAAAAATGGGTATGTTTGAAGGAATAGTGGTTCCAATAATGTTGTATGGTTGCGAAGCATGGGCTATGGATAGAGTTGTGCGCAGGAGGGTGGATGTGCTGGAAATGAGATGTTTGAGGACAATGTGTGGTGTGAGGTGGTTTGATCAAGTAAGTAATGTAAGGGTAAGAGAGATGTGTGGAAATAAAAAGAGCGTGGTTGAGAGAGCAGAAGAGGGTGTTTTGAAATGGTTTGGGCACATGGAGAGAATGAGTGAGGAAAGATTGACCAAGAGGATATATGTGTCGGAGGTGGAGGGAACGAGGAGAAGTGGGAGACCAAATTGGAGGTGGAAAGATGGAGTGAAAAAGATTTTGTGTGATCGGGGCCTGAACATGCAGGAGGGTGAAAGGCGGGCAAGGAATAGAGTGAACTGGATCGATGTGGTATACTGGGGTTGATGTGCTGTCAGTGGATTGAATCAGGGCATGTGAAGTGTCTGGGGTAAACCATGGAAAGTTGTGTGGGGCCTGGATGTGGAAAGGAAGCTGTGGTTTCGGGCATTATTGCATGACAGCTAGAGACTGAGTGTGAACAAATGGGGCCTTCGTTGTCTTTTTCCTAGTGCTACCTTGCACACATGAGGGGGGAAGGGGTTGGTATTCCATGTGTGGCGAGGTGGCGATGGGAATGAATAAAGGCAGACAGTGTGAATTGTGTGCATGGGTATATATGTATGTGTCTGTGTGTGTATATATATGTGTACATTGAGATGCATAGGTATGTATATTTGCGTGTGTGGATGTGTATGTATATACATTATGTATGGGGGTGGGTTGGGCCATTTCTTTCGTCTGTTTCCTTGCGCTACCTCGCAAATGCGGGAGACAGCAACAAAGCAAAAAAAAGAATACTTCCCACGTATTCCCTGCGTGTCGTAGAAGGCGACTAAAAGGGAAGGGAGCGGGGGGCTGGAAATCCTCCCCTCTCGTTTTTTTTTTTTTTTTTTTTTTTTTTTTTTTTTTCCAAAAGAAGGAACAGAGAAGAGGTCCAGGTGAGGATATTCCCTCAAAGGCCCAGTCCTCTGTTCTTAACGCTACCTCGCTATCGCGGGAAATAGCGAATAGTATGAAAAAAAAATATATATATATACATATATATATATATTTTTCTTTTTTTTATTTGCTTTGTCGCTGTCTCCCGCGTTTGCGAGGTGGCGCAAGGAAACAGACGAAAGAAATGGCCCAACCCACCCCCATACACATGTATAAACATACGTCCACACACGCAAATATACATACCTACACAGCTTCCCATGGTTTACCCCAGACGCTTCACATGCCCTGATTCAATCCACTGACAGCACGTCAACCCCGGTATACCACATCGATCCAATTCACTCTATTCCTTGCCCTCCTTTCACCCTCCTACATGTTCAGGCCCCGATCACACAAAATCTTTTTCACTCCATCTTTCCACCTCCAATTTGGTCTCCCACTTCTCCTCATTCCCTCCACCTCTGACACATATATCCTCTTGGTCAATCTTTCCTCACTCATTCTCTCCATGTGCCCAAACCATTTCAAAACACCCTCTTCTGCTCTCTCAACCACGCTCTTTTTATTTCCACACATCTTTCTTACCCTTACGTTACTTACTCGATCAAACCACCTCACACCACACATTGTCCTCAAACATCTCATTTCCAGCACATCCATCCTCATGCGCACAACTCTATCCATAGCCCATGCCTCGCACCCATACAACATTGTTGGAACCACTATTCCTTCAAACATACCCATTTTTGCTTTCCGAGATAATGTTCTTGACTTCCACACATTCTTCAAGGCTCTCAGGATTTTCGCCCCCTCCCCCACCCTATGATCCACTTCCGCTTCCATGGTTTCATCCGCTGCCAGATCCACTCCCAGATATCTAAAACACTTTACTTCCTCCAGTTTTTCTCCATTCAAACTTACCTCCCAATTGACTTGACCCTCAACCCTACTGTACCTAATAACCTTGCTCTTATTCACATTTACTCTTAACTTTCTTCTTTCACACACTTGACCAAACTCAGTCACCAGCTTCTGCAGTTTCTCACATGAATCAGCCACCAGCGCTGTATCATCAGAGAACAACAACTGACTCACTTCCCAAGCTCTCTCATTCCCAACAGACTTCATACTTGCCCCTCTTTCCAAAACTCTTGCATTTACCTCCCTAACAACCCCATCCATAAACAAATTAAACAACCATGGAGACATCACACACTCCTGCCGCAAACCTACATTCACTGAGAACCAATCACTTTCCTCTCTTCCTACACGTACACATGCCTTACATCCTCGATACAAACTTTTCACTGCTTGTAACAACTTGCCTCCCACACCATATATTCTTAATACCTTCCACAGAGCATCTCTATCAACTCTATCATATATATATATATATATATATATATATATATATATATATATATATATATATATATATATATCAACTATCATATATATATATATATATATATATATATATATATATATATATATATATATAGGGAGAGAGAGAGATGCTCTGTGGAAGGTATTAAGAATATATGGTGTGGGAGGCAAGTTGTTAGAAGCAGTGAAAAGTTTTTATCGAGGATGTAAGGCATGTGTAGTGTAGGAAGAAAGTGATTGGTTCTCAGTGAATGTAGGTTTGCAGCAGGGGTGTGATGTCTCCATGGTTGTTTAATTTGTTTATGGATGGGGTTGTTAGTGAGGTGAATGCAAGAGTTTTGGAAAGAGGGGTAAGTATGCACTCTGTTGTGTATGAGAGAGCTTGGGAAGTGAGTCAGTTGTTGTTCACTGATGATACAATGCTAGTGGCTGATTCATGTGAGAAACTGCAGAAGCTGGTGACTGAGTTTGGCAAAGTGTGTGAAAGAAGAAAGTTGAGAGTAAATGTGAATAAGAGCAAGGTTATTAGGTGCCGTAGGGTTGAGGGTCAAGTCAATTGGGAGGTAAGTTTGAATGGAGAAAAACTGGAGGAAGTGAAGTGTTTTAGATATCTGGGAGTGGATTTGGTAGCGGATGGAACCATGGAAGCGGAAGTGAATCATAGGGTAGGGGAAGGGGTGAAAATTCTGGGAGCATTGAAGAATGTGTGGAAGTCGAAAGCATTATCTCAGAAAGCAAAAATGGGTATGCTTGAAGGAAGAGCGATTCCAACAATGTTATATAGTTGCGAGGCGTGGGCTATGGATAGAGTTGTGCAGAGGAGGGTGGATGTGTTAGAAATGAGATGTTTAAGGACAATATGTGGTGTGAGGTGGTTTGATCGAGTAAGTAATAATAGGGTAAGAGAGATGTGTGGTAATAAAAAGAGTGTGGTTGAGAGAGCAGAAGAGGGTGTTTTGAAATGGTTTGGTCACATGGAGAGAATGAAAGAGGAAAGATTGACCAAGAGGATATATGTGTCAGAGGTGGGGGGAACGAGAAGTGGGAGACCAAATTGGAGGTGGAAAGAAGGAGTGGAAAAGATTTTGAGTGATCGGGGCCTGAACATGCAGGAGAGTGAAAGGCGTGCAAGGAATAGAGTGAATTGGAACAATGTGGTATACCGGGGTCGACGTGCTGTCAATGGATTGACCCAGGGCATGTGAAGCGTCTGGTGTAAACCATGGAAAGTTCTGTGGGGCCTGGATGTGGAAAGGGAGCTGTGGTTTCAGTGAATTATTACATGACTGCTAGAGACTGAGTGTGCATGACTGTGGCCTTTATCGTCTTTTCCTAGCGCTACCTCGTACACATGAGGGGGGAGGGGGTTGTTATTTCATGTGTGGCGGGGTGGCGATGGGAATTAATAAAGGCAGACAGTATGAATTATGTACATGTGTACATATGTATATGTCTGTGTGTATATATATGTATACGTTGAGATGTATAGGTATGTATATTTGCGTGTGTGGACGTGTATGTAAATACATGTGTATGTGGGTGGGTTGGGCCATTCTTTCGTTTGTTTCCTTGTGCTACCTCGCTAACGCAGGAGACAGCGACAGAGCAAAATAAATAAATAAATAATATATATATATATATATATATATATATATATATATATATATATATATATATATATATATATATATATATATATATATATATATATATTCAGTTAAACTGACATTTTTATCAGATTTTTTCTGAATCAAGTTGTCTAATATCTCTTTTTATATAGCTGGAGAGGTTCTGTAAGACGTTTCCAAGGATTATCTTGATGTTTCGGTTTGAATGTGTGTGGATGTAACCAAGATGAGAAGAAAGGAGAAATAGGTACTGGTACACCACCGAATTTCTGGCAAGTGATGGTTCGGTACCTCCTTTAGTCCGGGCTAAATTACGTGAGGGAACTTGAAATTATCACGGCCACCAGACTAGTTTACTGGGCGGCCACAGATGGCGTTGTGTGTAGGGCGTGCTTATTTATATTCTTTACACAGCACTTGGTGGTGATACCGCAATTCAGTGAGGTTCTTAGCTTATTTTGCTTGAATTTAACCCTTACTATGGCTTCTATGGCTTGGGTAAGCTAAAAGTGTTACCGAACCTGTTGCAAAGGATATGGCAAGTAATATTAAAGAAGAAAATCTAAGCAAGTGGATGAATGTCGACGACAAAACACCGGTTGTGTATCATCTTACAGACTCTGAAATTATAGAGACTTCTGAATACTCATAAAAACACAGGAAGTGTTGAAGATGACAGTGATAAAGATGAAACAGATGTAGCTGAAAGACTTTCCATTGAAAAGTTAATTGAGTTGATGAGTGAATTAATCAAAGGGTTAGAGCAACATACCTTTGTTACGAAACAAAAACTAATGAATTTTCATTTGATGCATGAAAAATTCCAGAAGGAAAAATCTAGACACATGAAGCAACTTCGCTTGGATAAAATCTTTAAGAAGATAGCAAAGAAGAATGTCTCACAGCAGTAAGCCTACCGGTACATATGTAAATCCTGTGTCTTCAAGTACCTCATATGTCTCACCTGCAACATCAGAAATCCAAGATGAAACGATCATTTATGAAACAGACAGTGATTCTAACTGCCCTCAACTTCCAGACCTTTGTGATTAGCTTTACAGTTCCAGTAAAAGTCTAAAATCTGCCACTTTGGGAGCAACAGTGCTGCAGCATTCTTTGTAAAGAAATTAATCAATTTGCATTCAATATTTGTTTAATCTTGTTTAATTAATACCTGTAATCTTGTTTCACTTATGTACTAGTGTACAAATACCTGTATTTCATTTATTTATTTGATTTACATTTAATATTTGATTTAAATTTCTAGCAGTCCATAGTATACTTTAGACACACGGGAGATGTATAATTAGAGGGTTAGAGGTGTGTTGATGAATTGTTATTACGTAACCACGGTTGGTACGGCGAAATTGTTAATCCGGTAAGGCTTAACTACCGGAAAATCGGTGGTGTGTATGTAGTACGTTTTAGGAGAGAAACCTGGATGTTCTGGCTCTGAGTGAAACGAAGCTAAGGGTAAAGGTAAGAATGGTTTGGAAAAGTCTTGGGAGTAGAGTCGGGGATTGGTGAGAGGACTAGAGCTAAGGAAAGAGTAGCCCTACTCCTAAGGCAGTTGTAGGAGTGTGTGATAGAGTGTAAAAAAGTAAATTCTAGTTTGATGTGGGTAATACTGAAAGTTGATGGAGAGAGATGGGTGATTGCTGATGCTTACACACCTGATCATGAGAGACAAGTGTTCTGGGAGCAGTTGAGTGAGTGTCACCATCTTTGAAGCGCGAGACCGGGTATTAGTGATGGGTGATTTGAATGCAAAGGTGAGTAATGTGGCAGTTGAGGGTGTACATGGGGTATTCAGTGATGTGAGTGGAAATGGAGAAGAGCTTGTGGATTTGTGTTCTGAAAAAGGACTGGTGATTGGGAATACCTGGTTTAAAAAGAGATATACATAAGTATACGTATGTGAGTAGAAGAGTTGGTCAAAGGTCATTATTGGACTGCGTGTTAATTGATAGGTGTGTAAAGGGAGACTTTTTGATGTTAATGTGCTGAAAGGGGCAGCTGGAGGGATTTCTGATCACTATCTTGTGGAGGCAAAGAGAATGTTCAGGAGAAGAGAGTGGTGACAGTAAGTAAGCTTGGAAAGGAAACTTGTATGAGGAAGTACCAGGAGAGATTGAGTGTAGAATGGCAAAAGGTGAGGACAAATGACGCGAGGGGGGTGAGTGAGGAATGGGATGTATTTAGGGAAGCAGTGAAGGCACGCGCAAAAGATGCATGTGGCATGAGGAAGGTGGAAGGTGTGCAGATCAGAAAGGGTAGTGAGTGGTGAGATGAAAGAGTTAGTGAATGAAAAAAGAGGCATTTGGAAGATACTTACAAGGAAGGAGTCCAAATGACAGAGATGTATGAAAGAAAGTGGCAGGAGGCCAAGAGGAGGGTGCAAGGGTTGAAAAGGAGGGCAAGTGAGAGTTGAGGTAAGAGTATATCATTAAACTATAGGGAGAATAAAATGATGTTTTGGAAGGAGGTAAATAACATGCATAAGACTAGAGAACAAATGGGAACATCAGTGAAGGGGACGAGGGGGGGAAGTAATAACAGGTAGAGATGAAGTGAAAAGATGGAGTGAGTATTTTGAAGGTTTGTTGAATGTTTTTGATGACAGAGTGGCAGATGTAGAATGTTTTGGTCGGAGTGCCATGCTAAGTGACAAGGTCAGGGAGAATGGTTTGGTTAAGAGAGAAGAGATAATGAAAGCTTTGCAGTAGAATTTATAAAAATAGAGGGTGACTGTGTTGTTGATTGGTCGGTAAGGATATTCACTGTATGTATGGATCATGGTGAAGTGCCTGAGGATTGGCGGAATGCATGCATAGTGCCATTGTACAAAGGCAAAGGGGATAAAAGTGTGTTCAAACTACAGAGGCATAAGTTTGTCGGGTATTCCTGGGATATTATATGGAAGGATATTGATTAAGAGCGTGAAGGCATGTACAGAGCATCAGACTGGGGAAGAGCAGTGTGGTTTCAGAAGTGGTAGAGGATGTGTGGACCAAGTGTTTGATTTGAAGAATGTGTGAGAAATACTTAGAAAAACAGAGGGATTTGTATGTTACATTTATGGATCTCGAGAAGGCATATGATAGGGTTGATAGAGATGCTTTGTGGAAGGTATTAAGAGTATATGGTGCAGGAGGTAAATTGCTGGAAGCAGTGAAAAGTTTTTACCAAGGATGTAAGGCATGTGTATGAGTAGGAAGAGAGGAAAGTGACTGGTTCCAAGTGAATGTCGGTCTGCGGCAGGGGTGCGTGATGTCTCCATGGTTGTTTGATTTGTTTATGGATGGGGTGGTTAGGGAGGTAAATGCAAGAGTTTTGGAGAGAGGGGCAAGTATGCAGTCCATTGAAGATAAGAGGGCCTGGGAAGTGAGTCGGTTGTTCTTCGCCGATGATACAGCTCTAGTGGCTGATTCGAGTGAGAAACTGCAGAAATTAGTGACTAAGTTTGGAAGTGTGTGAAAGGAGAAAGTTGAGAGTAAATGTGAATAAGATCAAGGTTATTAGGTTCAGAGGGTTGAGGGAGAAGTTAAGTGGGATGTAAGTTTGAATGGAGAAAAATTGGAGGAAGTGAAAGTAACCATGGAAGCGGAAGTGAGTCACGGGGTGGGGGAGGGTGTGAAGATTCTAGGAATGATGAAGAATGTTTGGCAGGAGACAACGTTATCTCAGAGAGTAAAAGTGGGTATATTTGAAGAAATAGCTGTTCCAACAATGTTATATGGTTGCAATGCATGGGCTATAGATAGAGTTGTACGAAGGAAGGTGAATGTATCGGAAATTGAATGTTTGAAGACAATAGTGGTGTGAGGTGGTTTGATCGAGTAAGTAATGAAAGGGTAAGAGATGTGTGGAAGTAAAAAGAGTGTGGTTGTGAGAGCAGAAGAGGCGTGTTGAAATGGTTTGGTAATATGTAAAGAATGAGTGAGGAATGGTTGACAAAGAGGATATATGTGTCAGAGGTGTAGGGAACAAGAAGTGGGAGACTAAATTGAAGGTGGAAGGATGGACTGAAAAAGATTTTGAGCGATCGGGGCCTGAACATACAGGAGGGTGAGAGGTGTGCAAGGAATAGCATGAATTGGAACGATGTGGTATACTGGGGTCGACAATTAATTTACTGAACCAGGGCATGTGAAATGTCTGGGGTAAACTATGGAGAGGTCTGTGGGGTCAGGATATGGATAGGGAGATGTGGTTTTAGTGCATTACACATGACAGCTAGAGACTGAGTGTGAATGAAAGTGGCCTTTTTTGTCTACTTTCCTGGCACTTACTCGTTGAAGCAGGTGGTTGCAGTGTTGTTTCCTGTGGACGGGATAGTGCCAGGAATGGATGAAGCCAAGGATGTATGAATATGTAGATGTTTATTTTATATTTATTCATTTTATTATACTTTGTCGCTGTCTCCCGCGTTAGCGAGGTAGCACAAGGAAACAGACGAAAGAATGGCTCAACCCACCCACATACACACGTATATACATACACGTCTACACACGCACATATACATACTCGTACATTTCAACGTTTTTATTTATTTATTTTGCTTTGTCGCTGTCTTCCGCGTTTGCAAGGTACCGCAAGGAAACAGACGAAAGAAATGGCCCAACCCACCCCGATACACATGTATATACATACACGTCCACACACTCAAATATACATACCTATACATCTCAATGTACACATATATATATACACACACAGACATATACATATATACACATGTACATAATTCATACTGTCTGCCTTTATTTATTCCCATCGCCACCTCGCCACACATGGAATAACATCCCCCTCCCCCCTCATGTGTGCGAGGTAGCGCTAGGAAAAGACAACAAAGGCCCCATTCGTTTACACTAGGTCTCTAGCTGTCATGTAATAATGCCCGAAACCACAGCTCCCTTTCTACATCCAGGCCCCACACAACTTTCCATGGTTTAACCCAGACGCTTCACATGCCCTGATTCAATCCATTGACAGCACGTCGACCCCGGTATAGCTCATCAATCCAATTCACTCTATTCCTTGCCCGCCTTTCACCCTCCTGCATGTTCAGGCCCCGATCACTCAAAATCTTTTTCACTCCATCTTTCCACCTCCAATTTGGTCTCCCACTTCTGCTCGTTCCCTCCACCTCCGACACATATATCCTCTTGGTCAATCTTTCCTCACTCATTCTCTCCATGTGACCAAACCATTTCAAAACACCCTCTTCTGCTCTTTCAACCATGCTCTTTTTATTTCCACACATCTCTCTTACCCTTACATTACTTACTCGATCAAACCACCTCACACCACATATTGTCCTCAAACATCTCATTTCCAGCACATCCACCTTCCTGCGCACAACTCTACCCATAGCCCACGCCTCGCAACCATACAACATTGTTGGAACCACTATTCCTTCAAACATACCCATTTTTGCTTTCCGAGATAATGTTCTCGACTTCCACACATTCTTCAAGGCTCCCAGGATTTTCGCCCCCTCCCCCACCCTATGATTCACTTCCTCTTCCATGGTTCCATCCGCTGCCAGATCCACTCCCAGATATCTAAAACACTTTACTTCCTCCAGTTTTTCTCCATTCAAACTTACCTCCCAATTGACTTGACCCTCAACCCTACTGTACCTAATAACCTTGCTCTTATTCACATTTACTCTTAACATTTCAACGTATACATATATATACATACACAGACATATACATATATATACACATGTACATAATTCATACTTGCTGCCTTTATTCATTCTCGTCGCCACCCCGCCACACATGAAAAGACAACTCCCTCCCCCCGCATGCGCACGAGGTAGCGTTAGGAAAAAACAACATAGGCCACATTCGTTCACGCTCAGTCTCTAGCTGTCATGTATAATGCACCGAAACCACAGCTCCCTTTCCACATCCAGGCTCCACAAAACTTTCCAATGTTTACCCCAGACGCTTCACATGCCCTAGTTCAATCCACTGACAGCACGTCGACCTTGGTATACCACATCGTTCCAATTCACTCTATTCTTTGCACGCCTTTCAAACTCCTGCATGTTCAGCGGCCATTACAACACTGACACCAAATACCCTACAAGGGTCTTTGACTGCCACCAACCACTTCACGGAAAGTGGTACTGGAGTGTTAGTGTGGGCAGCAGCAGGCCGGAGTGTGACGGAGGGTAGAGCTGTGTGCAGCAGCAAGCCATAGTGTGTGACTGTGGCTGTCGCACACTACTGCCTGTTGCTGCCCACCACCACCATTTCCACATTACGGCCTGCTGCTGTCCACACCACCACCAACATTTGCCCATTACGGCCGCATGCTGCTGCCCACATCACCACTCACATCCGCACACTACGGCCTGCTGCTGCCCACACCACCACCCACATTTGCACATTACGGCCTACTGCTGCCCACACCTCCACCCACAGTCACACACTACGACCAACCGCTGCCAACACAACACCTACAGTCGAAGACTACAGCCTGCTGCCCACATCAACACCCACGTTTCTATAAGTACTAAATCAAACGAAGAAGCTTTTTATTATCTTTTTTTTTTTTTTGTAAGCACCAAATTTATCATATTCAAGTAAATCAAATATCAATTTGTTTTTTAGCTGACGTGTTGTTGGCATAGTAATGCAGCCTAACACAAGATAAATGTGGATCAACACGACGTTGCAGATATTCCTTTGAACAGAGTAACAAAGCCGGTGAGTGATAAATAATTACTGAGCGAACTACCATTTGAGTGTCAGCCTTACGCGAGAAAATTGCAGATATGAAGGTGTCTTGAAACTAAACTCCTTAAAGTTCCTTGTCATAAGAAAATAATCATCAGAAACATGGTTAGGGGATTCTTCTGAACAGTTGCTTCGTTTATACAAACGATTTGATTGGTCCTTGTATGGAGTACTGCTCTCACATCTGGGGTACCTCGAGCTCTGCATCCTTAATTGACAGAGTTGGGTCGAAAGCAGTTCGTCGTATCAACTCAGTCAGGATAAACTTCAGTAGCTAAGCCACTTGTCCTACGCCGCATTGTTTGTTCGATTTCCCCTTGGTTTTTGCTCCCGAGAGCTGGCTGCTTGTGTTCGCCCACCGTTATCTAGACCACGCAATGCTCGGTAAGTTGCTGCGTCACGTGATTACTGTGTGGCCGTTGGCAACTCAAGGGTGGACCGTTTTCATAATAACTTACTTTCTCCACTCCTCCAAGCTTTGAAACTCTCTACCCCTCTCATATCTTTCTCAATAACCATGACCTGACCTTATTAAAAAGACAACTTTTTCACTTACTTTAAAATCTTAAATACTTTTCCTCGTCTTTCTATTTTTTCCAATTCCTTAATATCCTTATATTAGTTAAGGTCCGGCCTTGATGTGGACTTTTGTCCGTGACTGGAGTCTCTCTCTCTCTCTCTCTCTCTCTCTCTCTCTCTCTCTCTCTCTCTCTCTCTCTATCTATCTATCTATCTATCTATCTATCTATCTATATATATATATATATATATATATATATATATATATATATATATATATATATATATGTATATATTTTATTTATTTTGCTTTGTCGCTGTCTCCCGCGTTTGCGAGGTAGCGCAAGGAAACAGACGAAAGAAATGGCCCAACCCACCCCCATACACAATGTATACACACACACACGTCCACACACGCAAATATACATACCTATACATCTCAATGTACACATATATATACATACAGACACATACATATATACCATTGCACACAATTCACACTGTCTGCCCCCACTCACTCCCATCGCCACCTCGCCACACATGGAATACCATCCCCCTCCCCCCTCATGTGTGCGAGGTAGCACTAGGAAAAGACAACAAAGGCCCCATTCGTTCACACTGTCTCCAGCTGCCACGCACTAATGCCCGAAACCACAGCTCCCTTTCCACATCCAGGCCCCACACAACTTTCCATGGTTTACCCAAGACGCTTCACATGCCCTGATTCAATCCACTGACAGCACGTCAACCCCGGTATACCACATCGATCCAGTTCACTCTATTCCTTGCCCTCCTTTCACCCTCCTGCATGTTCAGGCCCCGATCACACAAAATCTTTTTCACTCCATCTTTCCACCTCCAATTTGGTCTCCCACTTCTCCTCGTTCCCTCCACCTCCGACACATATATCCTCTTAGTCAATCTTTCCTCACTCATTCTCTCCATGTGCCCAAGCCATTTCAAAACACCCTCTTCTGCTCTCTCAACCACGCTCTTTTTATTTCCACACATCTCTCTTACCCTTACATTACTTACTCGATCAAACCACCTCACACCACACATTGTCCTCAAACATCTCATTTCCAGCACATCCACCCTCCTGCGCACAACTCTATCCATAGCCCACGCCTCGCAACCATACAACATTGTTGGAACCACTATTCCTTCAAACATACTCATTTTTGCTTTCCGAGGTAATATTCTCGACTTCCACACATTCTTCAAGGCTCCCAGGATTTTCGCTTCCATGGTTCCATCCGCTGCCAGATCCACTCCCAGATATCTAAAACACTTTACTTCCTCCAGTTTTTCTCCATTCAAACTTACTTCCCAATTGACTTGACCCTCAACCCTACTGTACCTAATAACCTTGCTCTTATTCACATTTACTCTTAACTTTCTTCTTTCACACACTTTACCAAACTCAGTCACCAGCTTCTGCAGTTTCTCACATGAATCAGCCACCAGCGCTGTATCATCAGCGAACAACAACTGACTCACTTCCCAAGCTCTCTCATCCCCAACAGACTTCATACTTGCCCCTCTTTCCAAAACTCTTGAATTCACCTCCCTAACAACCCCATCCATAAACAAATTAAACAACCATGGAGACATCACACACCCCTGCCGCAAACCTACATTCACTGAGAACCAATCACTTTCCTCTCTTCCTACACGTACACATGCCTTACATCTTCGATAAAAACTTTTCACTACTTCTAACAACTTGCCCCCCACACCATATATTCTTAATACCTTCCACAGAGCATCTCTATCAACTCTATCATATGCCTTCTCCAGATCCATAAATGCTACATACAAATCCATTTGCTTTTCTAAGTATTTCTCACATACATTCTTCAAAAGTGTTGTGAATGGAAATGGTGAAGAGCTTGTAGATTTATGTGCTGAAAAAGGACTGGTGATTGGGAATACCTGGTTTAAAAAGCGAGATATACATAAGTATACATATGTAAGTAGGAGAGATGGCCAGAGAGCGTTATTGGATTACGTGTTAATTGACAGGCGCGCGAAAGAGAGACTCTTGGATGTTAATGTGCTGAGAGGTGCAACTGGAGGGATGTCTGATCATTATCTTGTGGAGGCTAAGGTGAAGATTTGTATGGGTTTTCAGAAAAGAAGAGTGAATGTTGGGGTGAAGAGGGTGGTGAGAGTAAGTGAGCTTGGGAAGGAGACTTGTGTGAGGAAGTACCAGGAGAGACTGAGTACAGAATGGAAAAGGTGAGAACAATGGAAGTAAGGGGAGTGGGGGAGGAATGGGATGTATTTAGGGAATCAGTGATGGATTGCGCAAAAGATGCTTGTGGCATGAGAAGAGTGGGAGGTGGGTTGATTAGAAAGGGTAGTGAGTGGTGGGATGAAGAAGTAAGATTATTAGTGAAAGAGAAGAGAGAGACATTTGGACGATTTTTGCAGGGAAAAATGCAATTGAGTGGGAGATGTATAAAAGAAAGAGACAGGAGGTCAAGAGAAAGGTGCAAGAGGTGAAAAAGAGGGCAAATGAGAGTTGGGGTGAGAGAGTATCATTAAATTTTAGGGAGAATAAAAAGATGTTCTGGAAGGAGATAAATAAAGTGCGTAAGACAAGGGAGCAAATGGGAACTTCAGTGAAGGGCGCAAATGGGAAGGTGATAACAAGTAGTGGTGATGTGAGAAGGAGATGGAGTGAGTATTTTGAAGGTTTGTTGAATGTGTTTGATGATATAGTGGCAGATATAGGGTGTTTTGTCGAGGTGGTGTGCAAAGTGAGAGGGTTAGGGAAAATGATTTGGTAAACAGAGAAGAGGTAGTAAAAGCTTTGCGGAAGATGAAAGCCGGCAAGGCAGCAGGTTTGGATGGTATTGCAGTGGAATTTATTAAAAAAGGGGGTGACTGTATTGTTGACTGGTTGGTAAGGTTATTTAATGTATGTATGACTCATGGTGAGGTGCCTGAGGATTGGCGGAATGCGTGCATAGTGCCATTGTACAAAGGCAAAGGGGATAAGAGTGAGTGCTCAAATTACAGAGGTATAAGTTTGTTGAGTATTCCTGGTAAATTATATGGGAGGGTATTGATTGAGAGGGTGAAGGCATGTACAGAGCATCAGATTGGGGAAGAGCAGTGTGGTTTCAGAAGTGGTAGAGGATGTGTGGATCAGGTGTTTGCTTTGAAGATATATATATATATATATATATATATATATATATATATATATATATATATATATATATATATATATATATATATGGGAGCGGGAGGCTGGAAATCCTTCCCTCTCGTTTTTTTTTTTTTTTTAATTTTCCAAAAGAAGGAACACAGGGGGGCCAGGTGAGGATATTCCACAAAGGCCCAGTCCTCTGTTCTTAACGCTACCTCGCTAACGCGGGAAATGGCGAATAGTTTAAAAGAAAGAAAAAGATATATATATATATATATATATGTATATATATATAAAATTCCCCGTGCTGTCAATGGACTGAACCAGGGCATGTGAAACGTCTGGGGTAAACCATGGAAAGATCTGTGGGGCCTGGATGTGGAAAGGGAGCTATGGTTTCGGTGCATTACACATGGTAGCTAGTGACTGAGTGTGAACGAATGTGGTCTTTTTTGTCTATTTTCCTAGCGCTACCTAGCTGAAGCAGGGGGTAGCGATTGTGTCATGGGGCGGGGTGGCGCCGAAATCGATGAAGGCAAGCAAGTATAAATATGTACAAGTTTATATATGTATATGTCCGTGTAGATGTATGTACGTATATGTATGTATATGTTGATATGTTGATATGTATATATACGTGTGTGGGCGTTTATATATATGTGCATATGAGTGGATGGGCCGTTCTTCGTCTGTTTTCCTGGTGCTACCTCATTGAAGCGTGGGGCAGCGATGCTGTTTCCCGTAGGGCTGTGTGGCATATGATAGGGTTGATAGAATCTTTGTGGAAGGTCTTAAGAGTATATGGTGTGGAAGGTGAGCTGCTAGAAGTAGTGGAAAGTTTTTTACCAAGGATGTGGGGCATGTGTACTAGTAGGAAGACAGGAGAGTGATTGTCGGTCTGCGGCATGGGTGTGTGATGTTCCCATGGCTGTTTGGCTTGTTTATGGATGGGAAGGTAAATGCAAGAGTCTTGGAGAGAGGGGCGAGTATGCAGTCTGTTGTGGGTGAGAGGGCCTGGGAAGTGAGTCAGATGTTCGCCGATGATACAGCTCTAGTGGCTGATTCGAGTGAGAAACTGCAGAGGTTGGTGACAGAGTTTGGTAAAGTATGTGAAAGAAGAGAGCTGAGAGTAAATGTGAATAAGAGCAAGGTTATTAGGTTCAGTAGGGTTGAGGGACAGGTCGATTGGCAGACAAGTTTGAATGGAGAGAAACTGGAGGAAGTGAAGTGTTTTAGATATCTGGGAGTGGATTTAGCAGCGGATGGAACCATGGAAGCGGAAGTGAGCCACAGGGTGGGGAAGGAGGCAAAGGTTCTGGGAGCGCTGAAGAATGTGTGGAAGGCGAGAACGTTATCTTGGAAAGCAAAAATGGGTATGTTTGAAGGAATAGAGGTTCCAACAATGATATATAGTTACGAGGCATGGACAATAGACAGGGTTGTGCGGAGGAGGGTAGATGAGTTGGAAATGAAATGTTTGAGGACAATATGTGGTGTGGGGCGGTTTGATCGAGTAAGTAATGAAAGGGTTAGAGAGATGTGTGTGATAAAAAGAGTGTGGTTGTGAGAGCAGAAGAGGGTGTTTTGAAATGGTTTGGTCACATGGAGAGAATTAGTAAGGGAAAATTGACAAAGAGGATATATGTGTCAGAGGTGGAGGGAACGAGGAGAAGTGGGAGACCAAATTGGAGGTTGAAGGATGGAGTGAAAAAGATTGAGCGATCGGGGCCTGGACATTCATAAGGGTGAAAGGCGTGCAAGGAATAGAGTGAATTGGAACGATATGGTATACCGGAGGCGACGTGCTGTCAGTGGATTGAACCAGGGCATGTGAAGCGTCTGGGGCAAACCATGGAAAGTTCTGTGGGGCCTGGATGTGGAAAGGGAGCTGTGGTTTCGGGCATATATATATATATATATATATATATATATATATATATATATATATATATATATATATATATATATTTTTTTTTTTCTTACTTTTCCCGCATTAGCGAGGTAGCGTTAAGAACAGAGGACTGGGCCTTTGAGGGAATACCCTCACCTGGCCCAATTCTCTGTTCCTTCTTTTGGAAAATTAAAAAAAAAACGAGAGGGGAGGATTTCCAGCCCCCCGCTCCCTCCCCTTTTAGTCGCCTTCTACGACACGCAGGGAATACGTGGGAAGTATTCTTTCTCCCCTATCCCCAGGGAATATATATATATATATATATATATATATATATATATATATATATATATATATATATATATATATATATATATATTCATACTTGTTCATCATTTCCCGCTTTAGCAAGGAATCGCCAGCAAAAACAAAAAAAAAGGCCTTTCGCTCGTATCCATCCTCTAGCTGTCATGTGTAAACCATAGCCCTCTATTCACAATCAGGCTCCATACACCTTTCCATGGTTTCCCTACTGCTTCATATGCCCTGGTTCAGTCCATTAATGAAGTCACCCTCTAAATGCTATAACTAATTTGCTCTAACCCGTGCACGCCTTTCATGCTCCTGTTCCCGAGCACTCAAAACCTTATTCACTACATTTTCCCATCTCCAGATCGATCTTCCCCTGCTTGCCTCTTTCACCCCAAACACATATATCCTCCTTGTCAAACTCTCCTCACTCATTCTCTCCATATATCCAAACCAGTTCAACACTACTTCAAGTGTCTTAACCCTGCTCTTCATGTCATCACGCCTCTTTCTTCCCCTATCAATACTTAATCGTTCAGCCCTCCTCACACCACATATTGTCCACAAGCATTTTATTTCCAACACATGCATCCTCTTCCAAACAGTCTCATCTATAAGCTTATCCAAGCTTATCAGCCATACAACACCGTGAGGACCACTATATCCTCAAGCATACCCATCTTCACCCTCCAGAATAGTGACCTCTCTTTCTACAGATTTTTCAATGTTCCCGGGAGTTTCACCTCCTCACCCACCCTATACTTCACTTCAAAGTCCTTGTTTCCATTTGCTGCAATTTCCATTCTCAGGTATCTAAAACACTTCACTTCCTCTAAGTTTTCTTCATTTAGATTCACACCCCAATTAAACCGTCTCTTTGCCCTGCCAATTCCTAATAACCTTGTTTTGTTCATATTTACTTTTTTTTTGTTTTTTTCACACTCTTCCAAACTTAAGAGACCAATTTTTGTAGTTTTCGTTCGAATCTACCACCAGCACCGTGTCATAAGCAAATAAATGACTCACCTACCAGGCCCCGTCACCCCTAACAGATTGAATACCTGCCCCTCTCTCTACGACCTTTGCATTAATTTCTCTCATCTTGCCATCCATAAACATTAAACAGCCCTGGCGACATGATACAACTTTGTGACAGACCCATTTTCACCTATAACCACTGACCCTCCTCCCTAACAATTCGCACGCACGCCTTAATCTCTTGGTGAAAACCCCTGTAACTCCTTCCACAAAGCATCTCTATCAACCCTCTCATATGTTTTCTGCTGATACATAAATGCCTCATGCAAATTCTTCAGTTCCTCTAAGTATTTCACAAACGCATTCTTCAAAGCAAACTCCTGATCTTCACATCCACAGCCGCTCCGGAAATCACCCAGTGTGATTGTTTGTGCACGCCACCATCCTCTCAGTCACCAACCTTTCATTCAATTTACCGTGAACACTCAACAAACTCAAACTTTACAACACACATTTCAACATCAATCATAGGATGGGGGTTTGTTAAAGTGTTCTGAGAGATTGTATGTGCGTAATATACCCTATGGGCATGAGTTGATAGTGATTGGCAGATAGAATATAATTCATATATAAGTGTGTGTGACTTACGCAACTCAAAATGGAAAAAAGCTATGGCTAAACTCATGATGGTCAGGCATAGATAAACAGGCAGCAACTTTCTTCAATGGCAACATCCGAGAGATGCTGACCTCTGGCGGCAGCGACCGTTACTATCCACACAACACTAGTTTCCACAGATGGTGTATACAGTTACCAATGTTATTACAAACCATTACTTACAAGTTTTACGAGTTATTTCATTATTTTGTGGGTGCAATAGTTTGAATCTGTAGGATATAGCACTACTCATCACTCAGGTAAGTACTAAAGTTTGCCTAATGTACAATGTACAAACCACATATATTTTTTTAAAGCTCCCAGAGATATTGGTACAATCGATGGTAAGCTTGAGCGACTAGTTGATATTACTGATTATTATTTATCCATATAAAGTGAAATATTTATCATTGTTCCTCAAACATGAGGCCATTAACCATGTATAGAAATATGGCCAAGACGGTTAAAGTTCAAGTTTAACTCCGCATCCAAACGATGTGCAAAATTACGCCTAATGTGTTTTATATAGTTCATTGTGATAGAAATAACTGCGGAACAGAATTTGGATCATTGAATTAACTGATCTGTATTAGATAAGTTGATAACTTAAGTGTCAAAAAGAAAGTATGGGATGGATTAGTGGCATACACTTTTAATTTATCAATAGAACCTGTAAAAACCTCATTTAGTAGTAATATATCAAGAGAACCAATAAAAACCTCACCAAGTTGCCGAAATTATTGAAGACATTTACGAACATTTGTTACATGTAGAGGATCGTACTTTGTCGTCTGTTTGTTGACAGTTTATGTAAAGGACCGTAATGTGTCGTCTGTTTGTTGACAGTTTATGTAAAGGACCGTACTGCGTCGTCTGTTTGTTGACAGTTTAATTAATTTCCATGTCATTTCAACATGTTTTGTCTTTTCATCGACACACTCCTGTAATCGTATCAACTACGCTTCATCGTCGTTTGTTCAACATGCTCTTTGCCCTTTTGTGTATAATGTTCAGTAGATTAATGTTAGGTAATAATGATTGACTTGTAGGATCACCAGTTCAGCGATGCACTAATTATTTAGTAAGGCTAATGTACTCTCACTTCGCACCTGACCTCCAGCCACACCAACCCCAACAACGCTGGACGACCAACCGACTGCACCATGTGCATGATGTCCATCCGAATCTTTATCTCGAAAAAAGAAATGACGGAAAGTGATAGAATTGTAGCACATTTTACCTTCCCAGCGTTGCTTCACAAAGTGTTACATTAATGACGGCTACCTGACGTATTGACAAGTTACGGCATGTAACCTTACTTGACATCCAAATCCCCAGAGGAATTAGCTTTGTGGCCCATCTCCTACAGAATACCTTACCTCACACAGTCTAGCACCATTGAATGAGAAGAAAGTTTGATTTTTCGACCCTATCAAGCAACCTCTACTTTTATGAACAAAGCCCAACTTTTCCAAGTTTGCTTCGATAAGCAACATATCTTCCCATGGGAAATAGCTTCTCCCAGACTGCCTTTGTCACTTGACCTTCTTACCACTCATATTCCTGGACATGATCGTGGATCGCCATCTATCTGTCAACCTGGTCTTCAAACACACTGGCTAGCGCTTTTACATCTGCCATGACCGTGGCTTTTCCAGACATCGATAGTAGTCCTCCTTGTGACTCATGGCGCTGCACGTACCTGCCACAGTCCCACACAAGCAGCGCTACTTTAGCTCCATCACCTTTGTACATGATAAATCACTGTCGTTGTTGCAACCTTGTTTCGTTATCCCTCTTTGATTTACATTACTAAGCATATCATCAGAAAACCATGACATTCCCCGTAATACTGCTAAAGACATTTTTTGATTGTAAAGAATGGTGTTAGTCTTATTCTATGGTGCCTCCTGTAATCGAAGACTGATATAAACTAATTCCTTATTAACTAATCAGGGAGGTCTATGCTAGACATTTAGAAATACCACAGGGAAAAAGAGGTTGACAAGTTAAGCAGATCTATGGTGGAGCATTACAGTAAACAAAAAACTGAAGATGCACTAAGTATGGGTACCTAAGTAGAAAATGATAAAAGACCCTGACAGGATTTTAGAATGGAAAATGACTGCTTAGTAGAAGTTGAAGCAAGTGAATAACATTAATATAGAAATCTTGAAGTGGATTGGCAAAGTGAAATTTTGTGTAGGGTGTTAAGGAAGCAGAAGATGCAGTAAGAGACAGGTACATTAAGGTAGCATGTGGTAGATGAGATAAAGGAGTTAAAAGGGTAATATTGTCAAGGAATGGAAGAATTACTAACTATATGGCATTGGAGGAAAGGTTGAGAAAGGCTGTGTTAGATGTTAGAGCTGAGAGGATCCTTTGGAGACCGACTATTTTGTGGTTATTGTGGGGGTGAGCATTGGGGAGTAATGGAGGTATGGTGTAAGGAAGAATGGAAAGGTAAAAGTGTTAGCATAGGAGAAGATGAATCAGAATGACTGCAAGGAGTATGAAAGGAGGGTGACCAAAAGTTTTGATAGAACTGCTGTAAATGTAGGGATGCAGTCATGTGTGAATAAGGTGTTTAAACTGTTTAGAACAAAACTCTTAAAGGTTGTAAAATTAGTGGATGGATGCAAGACTTCAAGATGTAAGAATATATAGGGAAATGCATGGTGGATGGATGAGATTAGAAATGATGTTAAAAAGAAAAGGCAAATGGTAGATTGCTCGAAAGGAATGTGCCAGTGAAAGTTCAGCAGAAAAGGGAAGAATATAGGATGTGTAAATGGAATATTAGGAAGTTGGTAGAGGAAATCAAAGAAAGAGTAGATGAAGATTTTGGAAGAAAGTTGAATGAAAAGTTTGGGAAAAATAAGAAATTTTACTGGAAAGAAGTGAATGTAAGAGTGGAAATGTTAATGTGAGAAGTAATGAATGGGAGTTACTTAATGAAAAGGAGGAAGTGAAGGTAAGGTGGAAAAGAGTTCTTTGAAGAACTGATAAATGTGGGAGAAGGTGAGACAACAGTTTGTTCATGCATGAGTAAGGAGGAGGAATGGAAAAGGATACAATTGCATGGGCCTATAGCAAGCAGGGAGGCAAAAAGGGCAATAACGAGGTTGAAGGTAGGAGAGGCACCATGAGTGAATAGGATTACAGCTGGAATGCTGATGTATGGAGAAGAAGGCCTGATGGATTGTAATCTATGTAACTTAGCAGTGAAACAGAAGGTTGTACCTAAGGGTTGGATGAGAACTGTTGTTCTCTTCAAAGGGAAAGGTCCTATGGATGCATGTAGTGGTTATGGAGGAATAAGTCTGCTAAGGATACCAGGAAAAGTGTTTGCAAGTGTTGATTGATAGAGTGATGGAAGTGATTGAACGCAGAATATGTGAGGAGCAAGGGGGTTTTATGTATAAGTACCTCACGGATCAGAATTCGTGGTGAAAATGACCACGGAAATGTATCTAGCAAAAGATAAAGTCATTTGCAGATTTTACAGATATGGAGAAAGCTAACGACAGAGTCAAGTGGAATGTTTTATGGGATGTGATAAGGATATATGGGATAGGGGGACAACTGCTGGACAGTGCAAAAGCCTTATATAGAGTATCAGATGCATGTGTAAGACTGGTTGAATAAAGGAGCAAAAGCTTTGTTATACATATAGGCGTGAGGCAGGGCTGTGTGATGTCACCATTGCTTGTAAGATGTAAATGGATTGAGTGATAAGAGAAGTGAAAACAAAATTGGGGAAAGTGGGTGCAGAGATGGAGTGTGGTGGTTAGGTATGGTGGCTAGTGACAAACCTGTTTGAGGTTGATACTTTGTTGTTTGTTGAAAGTGAAGAGGAGTTTCAGTTTGTGCTATGATGTTTGAAATGTAGGCAATTGAAGGTAAATGCAAGTAAAAGTAAAGTAATGGTATTTATAAGGAAAGAATGAAAGTATAGATTCTGCAAAACCCTATAGAGTTAAAGAAGAAAGTTTAGTCCACTTTGTTGTAGATTTGGGGGGAGAAAGATTGGAAGAGATGAAATATTTTAAGTATTTGGTAATTTTTATGCTTTGGGAGGAGAGATAAGGGAGAAAGCAGTTCAGCATAGAAGTTACTAGGGCCCACAATAGAATGATGAAGGATAAAGGTGTGAGTCTGGAAGCGAAGAAAGGATTAATGGACAGCACAGTCCTCCCAACCCTGACCTTTTCACTTGAAACATGGACATGGAATGAGTCATAGCATTTAAGAATCCAGGATGTAGAGGTGAGCTTTTTGAGAAAAGCATGTGGTATGACTAGAATGAAGGATGAATTCTGGGGGTTTATGACAGATGTGGTATAGCAGGGAATGCAAAGGGAATAAGTTGTAGGTGGATGATACATAATACCTTGAGGTGATTTGGGTATGTTGAAAGAATGGAAGATGGAGAGTTTACAAGGAGAATGTATGATAGTATAGTTAAAGGGGTTGGTTTGAGAGGAAGATCACCAGTGATAGGGAAATAGTGTAAGAGTACTGGAGAGAGAGAAATGGTGGAAGAATATGTGGAATGATGTATGCCAAGGAGGCATGTAAGGACAGGGATAAGTGGAGACTGCTGTGACTACTCCCTTGTTGGAAGTTCCTTAAGGGAACAGGTGTCAGAGGTATGGATAGATAGAAGTAATAGAAATTAGGGGAATGGGGGAATATAGACAAGACAGCAAGGAAAGGCCATATTGGGTAACAGTTGATATGATGTGTAACCATGAGGTACTTATGCAGGCACATAAACTTACTAGAAAAAACTGAGAGAAGTGTGAGAGATAGCTGAAGAGAACTGGCCAAAGATGAGAAGTCAGATTAAGCCAGAAGGAGCAACACCACCCACCTGTAGTCTAAGGAGGATTCTGTTCACAATGCAGATGGCCTGGTGACATATGTGAAGAGGCTAGAGGTTAGGGACTGTTTACAAGATTGCAACCCAGACTTTGTGAAATTGGTGAAGACAAAACACACAAACTTAACTCTTTTCTAATCAGTCTAGAGGAATCTAAAATAGCAAGATGAGATAGAGGAAAGAAAGGAGGTGGGAATAAGCCTTCTTAATAAGGGATTCTATTAGATTCTAGGAAATATTAGTAGATGGTGCCTTCAGACTAGATATGTAATTAGAAAGATTAATATGGATATAAAACATAATTACCCCAGGAACAATTTCTGTAAGAGTTCTGGTGTCATCCAGGACCTTTCTAAAGGCTCCTGCATCCTGCAACCTTAGGCTGTGCTACCTCCAGCAGCATGAAAATGTAGAAACCTTTGGAGTGAAAAGTTTTTTTGACAAGACTGTACTTCCAGTGATACAGCCTTACGAAAGGTGATCTTTTCACTTGCTGTGTAATCCTGAGCATGCAGGGTCAGGTAACACCTTACTGCTGCTAGAAAATGTAAAGTAATGCTCTTAGTTTACAATCCTCCAAAAAAGGTAGCACTGAAGAACAAGTGTATATTGGGAATAATGGAGGAAGCAACAAGATACTTCCTCCTAGGAAATGGTAAAGTACTGATAATGGGGGATTTCAGTTACAGTGAAGTACATTGGGAGAATTAATATTTCCTTGGACAAAGATGCCATGTCTTAGAGACTCAAATTCCTGGAAAGTATACAAGAGAACTTCCTGTGTCAACATGTTTCAAAATATGACCTTACCTTTGCATGCTGGAACGTGAAGATAGATCCCATGAAGTATGATGCTCCCATTGGAAAGTGTGATCATGTAGTGCTTGTTTTAGAATATGTGGTGTTGGAGGATGCAAGAGGGAAGTTAGAGTAGGCACAAGAACCAAAGAGGAAGTACAATCACGGCAACTATGTTGAACTGATTAAGTTCTTTGAGAGTATTCATTGGAAGAGGGATTTCTTTGATAAGAATATGGACCAGTGCTGCAGAAGCTTCTGTAAAATCTACATTGAAGGCAGTTAGAATATGGGTACCTTTGATGGCCAATAGGGAAGGATGACCATAATGGAGAAAGACATGGTTTGTTGAGATATGTCATAAAGAGAGAGAGAGCTCAGGAATTTACTATGGAGGAGTTATAGAAAGGCACTGCAGCCAGCCAGCATGTGAAAGATACAACAGAGCAATGAATCAGAATTGCAAAGTAAGGAGGGAGGAGCAGAGGGATTTTGAAAAAAGCATTGTGGAAATGGCAGACCTACCAAAAGCTTTATACAAGCTCATCTGAAACAAACTCTGTGAAATTGCAAGTAATCAGGCTAAGGGGCTTGTAGGGAAGAAATGTTAATGATGATGAGGGAATATGTAAGGAGATGAATGAAAAGTTCGAAAGTGCTTTCACTGTGGAAGACAATTATTTACCAGCATTACAAAGGTGGAAGGTGTATGAATTCTTGGAATGTTTAGTATTCAACAGAAATGAGGAAATTGGGATGTTAAAACAGCAAATTGGCCCACATAAAACTCTTATTCCTGATCAAGTCTTCACATACACACTGAAAATATGTTTCAAGGCACTTGCTGGACCATTTATAATGTTCAAGAAGTCAATAGTGGAATGTATAATTCCAAAGATGTGAAAAAAGGGCAAATGTTGAGGCTGTATTTAAGAAAAGGGGTCAGGAAAATGTATTGAACTACAGGTAAGTCTCACTAACAAGTGTGATATGTAAAGCAATAGAAAAGATAATCAAAAAGTGAATAGATGACTTCCATAGGAAAAACTTTTGATATGGGAGACATCATGGCTTTAGGGAAAGGTCATGCATAATCATTCTTCTAGACTTTTATGACAGGGTGAGCTCCATCTTAGATCAAAGAGAGGGATAGATTGAATCTGCTTTTGGAATGCCAAGAAGCCTGTGATGCATTTCCTCATCAGAGGTTGTTTAAAAGCCTGATGAGGTTGATTAAAAAGGCAAGATCATTAGGGAAATGAAGTATGACAGCGAAATTCATTTCCGGTAAGTGCAGAGATGATGATTAGACTGGGTGAAGGAAGGCTTCATTGTGATTATTACTTAGTAGGAAATAGAATATAGGAATTTGCATGATGGAAAAGATCTAGAACACATTGGGAGAATTGCAAAAGAGACAACTTGTCTGCTGACAAATATAAGAATCAAATTTTGTTACATGGACGAAGATGTGTTCATGAAATTTTCACTTCACGTATCACACCAAAACTAGAATGTACCTTACAATTCTGGTCACTGCACCTAAAGAAGCACAAAGGTCTAATTGCAAGGGAACAGAGAAGAGCAATTAAGAAGATAATTGAATTAAGGGAAATGGTGTACAATGAGAGGCTGATGGTTACAAAACTGTCCACCATATTGGAGAGAAGAAAAATGGGAATGATTCAAGAGTTGCAGCACCAGAGTAACCATAGACCATAACAAAAAAAAAAGGGTCAACAGCTTGTTAGTAAGACGCTAAGAAATACTAGTTTAGTGTTAGGGTGGCAGATGTTTGGAATAGAGTAATCAATTAGGCAGTAATTGCTGGCAGTTTATAAGTAAGTTCAGGAGATGGGTCTCATGAATATAGAGCTTTTTTCCATTACTGCACAAATACTGAACGTTGCACTTGTTATGGGGGTGCTGTAATTCATAAGACATCGTTTAAAGGGGGTTCCAGCACAGAAAGTTATTGAGGGGCAAAGAGATACTTTTGCCCCTTCAGAAAGATTATTGGGAGGGATCATATGAATGTAGAACTCTCTCCCCTTACTGTACAAATAGGTTGTAATTGCACATGACATACTCTGAACGTTGCACCAGGGGTTGCCATAATTCATAAAACATCACTTAAAGAGGATTGCCTGCAAAGGAAATTATTGAGGGGCAAAGAGATACGTTTACCCCTCCAGAAAAATTACTTTGAGGGATACATTCTCTTCTTGTACCCCCTTCCCCCATTTCCTATGCCTCTGCTTGAATCCAAAGGAGAGTTCACCTATTATATATTTTGATAAGCCCCTTATGCTTTAATTAACCCCATATTTTTGTGGATATACCACGGTCTCCTTGTTTACTATTGTTCAGTGAATATAATGCTAAAAAATTTTCTCTGCTCTTATTTTTGTAATTCTAGTGAATTATTTAAAGCATCTAAACTATAAAAGGCCATTTTTCAAAGTTTGTTTTCATGTGCAGCTAAACTCAACTTTTACAGTGAAATACAGACATTCCACACTTTTTGTTTTATGTTATCTGAAACAGCACAGGCAATTAAATGCCTTAATCAAGGTCATCTCAATTATCTAATATATATCCAATATATCCTATATATATATCCAATATATATCCAGGGACAAGTTGATTGGGAGGTAAGTTTGAACAGCAAAAAACTGGAGAAAGTGAAGTGTTTTAGATATCTGGGAGTGGACTTATCAGCAGATGGAACTATGGAAGCGGAAGTGAGTCACAGGCTGGGAAAGGGAGCAAAGGTTCTGAAAGTGTTGAAGAATGTGTGAAAGGTGAGAATGTTATCTCGGAGAGCAAAAATGGGTATGTTTGAAGGAATAGTGGTTCCAACAATGTTATACGGTTGCAAGGCATGGGCAAAGGAGGGTGGACGTGCTGGAAATTAAATGTTTGAGGACATTGTGTGGTGTGAGGTGGTTTGATCGAGTAAGTAATGAAAGGGTAAGAGAGACGTGTGATAATGAAAAGAGTGTGGTTGAGAGAGTAGAAGAGGGTGTATTGAAATGGTTTGGACACATAGAGAGATTAAGTGAGAAAAGATTAACAAAGAGGATGTATGTGTCAGAGGTTGAGGGAATAAGGAGAAGCAGGAGACCAAATTGGAGGTGGAGGGATGGAGTGAAAAAGACTTTGAATGATTGGGGCCTGAACATACAGGAGGGTGAAAGGCATGCAAGAAATGGAGTGAATTGGAACATTTTGGTATACCGGGGTCAACGTGCTGTCAGTGGATTGAACCAAGTCATGTGCATCTGGAATAAACCATGGAAAAGTCTCTGGGGCCTGGATGTGGAAAGGGAGCTGTGGTTTCGGTTGGTGCATTACACGACAGCTAGAGACTGAGTGTGAATGAATGTGGCCTTTTTTGTCTTTTCATGGTGCTACCTCGCTGGTGGGGTGGGGAATGTTATTTCGTGTGTGGCAGGGTGGCAACGGGAATGGATGAAAGCAGCAAGTTTGAATATGTGCATGTGTATGTATGCATATGTCTGTGTGTGTACATGTATGAATACGTTGAAATGTGAATATATGTATATATGCATGTATGGGCATTTCTATATATGCATGTCTGTTTCCTTGTGCTACCTCGCTAACGCGGGAGACAGCGACTAAGTATAATCATGATAGTATAAGATATATATATTTTTTTTTACATATTCAAAATTTCCCGCATTAGTGAGGTAGTGTTAAGAACAAAGGACTGGGCCCTAGAGGGAATATCCTTACTTGGCCCCATTCTTTGTTCCTTCTTTTGGAAATTTATAAAATGGGAGGGGAAGGATTTCCAGCCCCACGCTCCCACCCCTTTTATGACATGCAATGGATATGTGGGAAGGATTCTTTATCCCCATCCCCAGGGATGATATATATATATGTATATATATATATATATATATATATATATATATATATATATATATATATATATATATATATATATGTATATATATATATATATATATATATATATATATATATATATATATATATATATAGTGAAACACAAGCCGTAGCTGCTGTAGGACTTGCAGTATAGTCTGCAGTACCATAATTACTGCTCGTGTCTTTGCAGCAGAGTTATTCTCTTTTCACTAATAAGTATATTTATTATGTTTATGTTTTTCATTTACAAAAATGCAACTGTTCAAGCACATATAGGGGATAGGGGAGAAAGAATACTTCCCACGTATTCCCTGCGTGTCGTAGAAGGCGACTAAAAGGGAAGGGAGCGGGGGGCTGGAAATCCTCCCCTCTCATTTTTTTATTTTAATTTTCCAAAAGAAGGAACAGAGAAGGGGGCCAGGTGAGGGTATTCCCTCAAAGGCCCAGTCCTCTGTTCTTAACGCTACCTCGCTATCGCAGGAAATGGCGAATAGTATGAAAAAAAAAAAAAAAATATATATATATATATATATATATATATATATATATATATATATATATATATATATATATATACACATATATATATATATATATATATATATATATATATATATATATATATATATATATATATATATATATGTATATATATATATATATATATATATATATATATATATATATATGTATATATATATATATATATATATATATATATATATATATATATATATATATATATATATATATATTTCTTTTTTTGCTTTGTCGCTATCTACCGCGTTTGTGATGTAGTGCAAGGAAACAGATGAAAGAAATGGCCCAACCCACCCCCATACACATGTATATACCTACATGTCCACACACGCAAATGTACATACCCATACATCTCAATGTACACATATATATACACACACAGACAGATACATATAAACACATGCACACAATTCACACTGTCTGCCTTTATTCATTCCCATTGCCACCTCGCCACACATGGAATAACATCCCCCTCCCCCTTCGTGTGTGCGAGGTAGCGTTAGGAAAAGACAACAAAGGCCCCATTCGTTCACACTCAGTCTTTAGCTGTCATGCAATAATGCCTGAAACCACAGCTACCTTTCCACATCCAAGCCCCACACAACTTTCCATGGTTTACCCCAGACGCTTCACATGCCCTGATTCAATCCATTGACAGCACGTCGACCCCGGTATACCACATCGATCCAGTTCACTCTATTCCTTGCCCGCCTTTCACCCTACTGCATGTTCAGGCCCCAATCACTCAGAATCTTTTTCACTCCATCTTTCCACCTCCAATTTGGTCTCCCACTTCTCCTCGTTCCCTCCACCTCCGACACATATATCTCTTGGTCAATCTTTCCTCACTCATTCTCTCCATATGCCCAAACCACTTCAAAACACACTCTTCTGCTCTCTCAACCACGCTCTTCTTATTTCCACACATCTCTCTTACCCTTACATTACTTACTCGATCAAACCACCTCACACCACATATTGTCCTCAAACATCTCATTTCCAGCACATCCACCCTCCTGCGCACAACTCTATCCATAGCCCACACCTCGCAACCATACAACATTGTTGGAACCACTATTCCTTCAAACATACCCATTTTTGCTTTCGGAGATAATGTTCTTGACTTCCACACATTCTTCAAGTCTCCCAGGATTTTCGCCCCCTCCCCCACCCTATGATTCACTTCCGCTTCCATGGTTCCATCCGCTGCCAGATCCACTCCCAGATATCGAAAACACTTTACTTCCTCCAGTTTTTCTCCATTCAAACTTACCTCCCAATTGACTTGACCCTCAACCCTACTGTACCTAATAACCTTACTCTTATTCACATTTACTCTTAACTTTCTTCTTTCACATACTTTACCAAACTCAGACACCAGCTTCTGCAGTTTCTTACATGAATCAGCCACCAGCGATGTATCATCAGTGAACAACAACTGACTCACTTCCCAAGCTCTCTTGTCCCCGACAGACTTCATACTTGCCCCTCTTTCCAAAACTCTTGCATTCACCTCCCTAACAACCCCATCCATAAACAAATTAAACAACCATGGAGACATCACACATACCTGCCGCAAACCTACATTCACTGAGAACCAATCACTTTCCTCTCTTCCTACACGTACGCGTGCCTTACATCCTCGATAAAAACTTTTCACTGCTTCTAACAACTTGCCTCCCACACCATATATTCTTAGTACCTTCCACAGAGCATCTCTATCAACTCTGTCATATGCCTTCTCCAGATCCATAAATGCTACATACAAATCCATTTGCTTTTCTAAGTATTTCTCACATACTTTGAATATATATATATATATATATATATATATATATATATATATATATATATATATATATATATATATATATATATATATATATATATATATATATATATATATATATATATATATATATATATATATATATATATATATATATTTTTTTTTTTTTTTTTTATACTTTGTCGCTGTCTCCCGCGTTTGCGAGGTAGCGCAAGGAAACAGACGAAAGAAATGGCCCAACCCCCCCCCATACACATGTATATACATACGTCCACACACGCAAATATACATACCTACACAACTTTCCATGGTTTACCCCAGACGCTTCACATGCCTTGATTCAATCCACTGACAGCACGTCAACCCCGGTATACCACATCGCTCCAATTCACTCTATTCCTTGCCCTCCTTTCACCCTCCTGCATGTTCAGGCCCCGATCACACAAAATCTTTTTCACTCCATCTTTCCACCTCCAATTTGGTCTCCCTCTTCTCCTCGTTCCCTCCACCTCCGACACATATATCCTCTTGGTCAATCTTTCCTCACTCATTCTCTCCATGTGCCCAAACCACTTCAAAACACCCTCTTCTGCTCTCTCAACCACGCTCTTTTTATTTCCACACATCTCTCTTACCCTTACGTTACTCACTCGATCAAACCACCTCACACCACACATTGTCCTCAAACATCTCATTTCCAGCACATCCATCCTCCTGCGCACAACTCTATCCATAGCCCACGCCTCGCAACCATACAACATTGTTGGAACCACTATTCCTTCAAACATACCCATTTTTGCTTTCCGAGATAATGTTCTCGACTTCCACACATTCTTCAAGGCCCCCAGAATTTTCGCCCCCTCCCCCACCCTATGATCCACTTCCGCTTCCATGGTTCCATCCGCTGCCAGATCCACTCCCAGATATCTAAAACACTTCACTTCCTCCAGTTTTTCTCCATTCAAACTCACCTCCCAATTGACTTGACCCTCAACCCTACTGTACCTAATAACCTTGCTCTTATTCACATTTACTCTTAACTTTCTTCTTCCACACACTTTACCAAACTCAGTCACCAGCTTCTGCAGTTTCTCACATGAATCAGCCACCAGCGCTGTATCATCAGCGAACAACAACTGACTCACTTCCCAAGCTCTCTCATCCCCAACAGACTTCATACTTGCCCCTCTTTCCAAAACTCTTGCATTCACCTCCCTAACAACCCCATCCGTAAACAAATTAAACAACCATGGAGACATCACACACCCCTGCCGCAAACCTACATTCACTGAGAACCAATCACTTTCCTCTCTTCCTACACGTACACATGCCTTACATCCTCGATAAAAACTTTTCACTGCTTCTAACAACTTGCCTCCCACACCATATATTCTTAATACCTTCCACAGAGCATCTCTATCAACTCTATCATATGCCTTCTCCAGATCCATAAATGCTACATACAAATCCATTTGCTTTTCTAAGTATTTCTCACATACATTCTTCAAAGCAAACACCTGATCCACACATCCTCTACCACTTCTGAAACCACACTGCTCTTCCCCAATCTGATGCTCTGTACATGCCTTCACCCTCTCAATCAATACCCTCCCATATAATTTACCAGGAATACTCAACAAACTTATACCTCTGTAATTTGAGCACTCACTCTTATCCCCTTTGCCTTTGTACAATGGCACTATGCACGCATTCCGCCAATCCACAGGCACCTCACCATGAGTCATACATACATTAAATAACCTTACCAACCAGTCAACAATACAGTCACCCCCTTTTTTAATAAATTCCACAGCAATACCATCCAAACCTGCTGCCTTGCCGGCTTTCATCTTCCGCAAAGCTTTTACTACCTCTTCTATGTTTACCAACTCATTTTCCCCAACCCTCGCACTTTGCACACCACCTCGACCAAAGCACCCTATATCTGCCACTCTATCATCAAACACATTCAACAAACCTTCAAAATACTCACTCCATCTCCTTCTCACATCACCACTACTTGTTATCACCTCCCCATATATATATATATATATATATATATATATATATATATATATATATTTTTATTTTTTTATTATACTTTGTCGCTGTCTCCCGCATTTGCGAGGTAACGCAAGGAAACAGACGAAAGAAATGGCCCAACCCCCCCCATACACATGTATATACATACGTCCACACACGCAAATATACATACCTACACAACTTTCCATGGTTTACCCCAGACGCTTCACATGCCTTGATTCAATCCACTGACAGCACGTCAACCCCGGTATACCACATCGCTCCAATTCACTCTATTCCTTGCCCTCCTTTCACCCTCCTGCATGTTCAGGCCCCGATCACACAAAATCGTTTTCACTCCATCTTTCCACCTCCAATGTGGTCTCCCTCTTCTCCTCGTTCCCTCCACCTCCGACACATATATCCTCTTAGTCAATCTTTCCTCACTCATTCTCTCCATGTGCCCAAACCACTTCAAAACACCCTCTTCTGCTCTCTCAACCACACTCTTTTTATTTCCACACGTCTCTCTTACCCTTACGTTACTCACTCGATCAAACCACCTCACACCACACATTGTCCTCAAACATCTCATTTCCAGCACATCCATCCTCCTGCGCACAACTCTATCCATAGCCCACGCCTCGCAACCATACAACATTGTTGGAACCACTATTCCTTCAAACATACCCATTTTTGCTTTCCGAGATAATGTTCTCGACTTCCACACATTCTTCAAGGCCCCCAGAATTTTCGCCCCCTCCCCCACCCTATGATCCACTTCCGCTTCCATGGTTCCATCCGCTGCCAGATCCACTCCCAGATATCTAAAACACTTCACTTCCTCCAGTTTTTCTCCATTCAAACTCACCTCCCAATTGACTTGACCCTCAACCCTACTGTACCTAATAACCTTGCTCTTATTCACATTTACTCTTAACTTTCTTCTTCCACACACTTTACCAAACTCAGTCACCAGCTTCTGCAGTTTCTCACATGAATCAGCCACCAGCGCTGTATCATCAGCGAACAACAACTGACTCACTTCCCAAGCTCTCTCATCCACAAGAGACTTCATACTTGCCCCTCTTTCCAAAACTCTTGCATTTACCTCCCTAACAACCCCATCCATAAACAAATTAAACAACCATGGAGACATCACACACCCCTGCCGCAAACCTACATTCACTGAGAACCAATCACTTTCCTCTCTTCCTACACGTACACATGCCTTACATCCTCGATAAAAACTTTTCACTGCTTCTAACAACTTGCCTCCCACACCATATATTCTTAATACCTTCCACAGAGCATCTCTATCAACTCTATCATATGCCTTCTCCAGATCCATAAATGCTACATACAAATCCATTTGCTTTTCTAAGTATTTCTCACATACATTCTTCAAAGCAAACACCTGATCCACACATCCTCTACCACTTCTGAAACCACACTGCTCTTCCCCAATCTGATGCTCTGTACATGCCTTCACCCTCTCAATCAATACCCTCCCATATAATTTGCCAGGAATACTCAACAAACTTATACCTCTGTAATTTGAGCACTCACTCTTATCCCCTTTGCCTTTGTACAATGGCACTATGCACGCATTCCGCCAATCCTCAGGCACCTCACCATGAGTCATACATACATTAAATAACCTTACCAACCAGTCAACAATACAGTCACCCCCTTTTTTAATAAATTCCACAGCAATACCATCCAAACCTGCTGCCTTGCCGGCTTTCATCTTCCGCAAAGCTTTCACTATCTCTTCTCTGTTTACCAAATCATTTTCCCTAACCCTCTCACTTTGCACACCACCTCGACCAAAACACCCTATATCTGCCACTCTGTCATCAAACACATTCAACAAACCTTCAAAATACTCACTCCATCTCCTTCTCACATCACCACTACTTGTTATCACCTCCCCATTTGCGCCCTTCACTGAAGTTCCCATTGGCTCCCTTGTCTTACGCACTTTATTTACCTCCTTCCAGAACATCTTTTTATTCTCCCTAAAATTTAATGATACTCTCTCACCCCAACTCTCATTTGCCCTTTTTTTCACCTCTTGCACCTTTCTCTTGACCTCCTGTCTCTTTCTTTTATACATCTCCCACTCAATTGCATTTTTTCCCTGCAAAAATCGTCCAAATGCCTCTCTCTTCTCTTTCACTAATACTCTTACTTCTTCATCCCACCACTCACTACCCTTTCTAATCAACCCACCTCCCACTCTTCTCATGCCACAAGCATCTTTTGCGCAATCCATCACTGATTCCCTAAATACATCCCATTCCTCCCCACTCCCCTTACTTCCATTGTTCTCACCTTTTTCCATATATATATATATATATATTTTGCTTTGTCGCTGTCTCCCGCGTTTGAGAGGTAGTGCAAGGAAACAGACGAAAGAAGTGGCCCAACCCACCCCCATACACATGTATATAAATACACGTCCACACACGCAAATATACATACCTATACATCTCAATGTACACATACACATACAGACATATACACATGTACATAATTCATACTGTCTGCCTTTATTTATTCCCATCGCCACTTAGCCACACATGGAATAACAACCCCCTTCCCCCTCATGTATGCGAGGTAGCGCTACGAAAATACAACAAAGGCAACATTCGTTCACACTCAGTCTCTAGCTGTCATGTCATAATGCACCGAAACCACAGCTCCCTTTCCACATCCAGGCCCCACAGAACTTTCCATGGTTTACCCCTGATGCTTCACATGCCCTGGTTCAATCCATTGACAGCACGTCGACCCCAGTATCCCACATCGTTCCAATTCACTCTATTCCTTGCACGCCTTTCACCCTCCTGCATGTTCAGGCCCCAATCACTCAAAATCTTTTTCACTCCATCTTTCCACCTCCAATTTGGTCTCCCACTTCTCGTTCCCTCCATCTCTGACACATATATCCTCTTGGTCAATCTTTCCTCACTCATTCTCTCCATGTGACCAAACCATTTCAAAACACCCTCTTCTGCTCTCTCAACCACGCTCTTTTTATTTCCACACATCTCTCTTACCCTTACATTACTTACTCGATCAAACCACCTCACACCACATATTGTCATCAAACATCTCATTTCCAGCACATCCACCCTCCTCCGCACAACTCTATCCATAGCCCATGCCTCGCAACCATACAACATTGTTGGAACCACTATTCTTTCAAACATACCCATTTTTGCTTTCTGAGATAATGTTCTCGACTTCCACACATTCTTCAAGGCTCCCAGAATTTTTGCCCCTTCCCCACCCTATGATTCACTTCTGCTTCCATGGTTCCATCCGCTGCCAGATCCACTCCCAGATATCTGAAACACTTCACTTCCTCCAGTTTTTCTCCATTCAAACTTACCTCCCAATTGACTTGACCCTCAACCCTACTGTACCTAATAACCTTGCTCTTATTCACATTCACTCTTAACTCTCTTCTTTCACACACTTTACCAAACTCAGTCACCAGCTTCTGCAGTTTCTCACATGAATCAGCCACAAGCGGTGTATCATCAGCGAACAACAACTGACTCACTTCCCAAGCTCTCTCATCCACAAGAGACTGCATACTTGCCCCACTTTCCAAAACTCTTGCATTCACCTCCCTAACAACCCCATTCATAAACAAATTAAACAACCATGGAGACATCACACACCCCTGATGTAAACCTACATTCACTGAGAACCAATCACTTTCCTCTCTTCCTACACGTACACATGCCGTACATCCTCGATAAAAACTTTTCACTGCTCCTAACAACTTGCCTCCTACACCATATATTCTTAATACCTTCCACAGAGCATTTCTATCAACTCTATCATATGCCTTCTCCAGATCCATAAATGCTACATACAAATCTATTTGCTTTTCTAAGTATTTCTCATATAAATTCTTCAAAGCAGACATATATATATATATATATATATATATATATATATATATATATATATATATATATATCTTTTCTTTCTTTCATACTATTCGCCATTTCCCGCATTAGCGAGGTAGCGTTGAGAACAGAGGACTGGGCCATTGAGGGAATATCCTCACCTGGGCCCCTTCTCTGTTCCCTCTTTTGGAAAATTAAAAAAAAAAGTGAGAGGGGAGGATTTCCAGCCCCCCGCTCCCTCCCCTTTTAGTCGCCTTCTACGACACGCAGGGAATACGTGGGAAGTATTCTTTCTCCCCTATCCCCAGGGATTATATATATATATATATATATATATATATATATATATATATATATATATATACTGGGAACTTTGAAGAATGTGTGGAAGTCGAGAACATTATCTTGGAAAGCAAAAATGTCTATGTTTGAAGGAATAGTGGTTCCAGCAATGTTGTATGGTTGCGAGGCGTGGGCTATGGATAGAGTAGTGCGCAGGAGGGTTGATGTGCTGCAAATGAGATGTTTGAGGACAATATGTGGTGTGAGGTGTTTTGATCGAGTAAGTAATGTAAGGGTAAGAGAGATGTGTGGAAATAAAAAGAGCGTGGTTGAGAGAGCAGAAGAGGGTGTTTTGAAATGGTTTGGGCACATGGAGAGAATGGGTGAGGAAAGATTGACCAAGGGGATATAAGTGTTGGAGGTGGAGGGAACGAGGAGAAGTGGGAGACCAAATTGGAGGTGGAAGGATGGAGTGAAAAAGATTTTGAGTGATCGGGGCCTGAACATGCAGGAGGATGAAAGACGGGCAAGGAATAGAGTGAATTGGATCGATGTGGTATACCGGGGTCGACATGCTGTCAATGGATTGAATCAGGGCATGTGAAGCGTCTGGGGTAAACCATGGAAAGTTCTGTGGGGCCTGGGTGTGGAAAGGGAGCTGTGGTTTAGGGCATTATTGCATGACAGCTAGAGACTGAGTGTGAACGAATGGGGCCTTTGTTGTCTTTTCCTAGCGCTACCTCGCACACATGAGGGGGGAGGGGGATGATATTCCATGTGTGGTGAGGTGGCGATGGGAATGAATAAAGGCAGACAGTGTGAATTGTGTGCATGGGTATATATGTATGTGTCTGTGTGTGTATATATATATGTGTACATTGAGATGTATAGGTATGTATATTTGCGTGTGTGGACATGTATGTATTTACATTGTGTATGGGGGTGGGTTGGGCCATTTCTTTCGTCTGTTTCCTTGCGCTACCTCGCAAACGCGGGAGACAGCAACAAAGCAAAATATAATGAAAAAAAAATATATATATATATATATATATATATATATATATATATATATATATATATATATATATATATATATATATATATATTTTTTTTTTTTTTTTTGCTTTGTCGCTGTCTCCCGCGTTTGCGAGGTAGCGCAAGGAAACAGATGAAAGAAATGGCCCAACCCACCCCCATACACATGTATATACATACTCGTCCACACACGCAAATATACATACCTACACAGCTTTCCATGGTTTACCCCAGACGCTTCATATGCCCTGAATTCAATCCACTGACAGCACGTCAACCCCAGTGTACCACATCGATTCAATTCACTCTATTCCTTGCCCTCCTTTCACCCTCCTGCATGTTCAGGCCCCGATCACACAAAATCTTTTTCACTCCATCTTTCCACCTCCAATTTGGTCTCCCACTTCTCCTCGTTCCCTCCACCTCCGACACATATATCCTCTTGGTCAATCTTTCCTCACTCATTCTCTCCATGTGCCCAAACCATTTCAAAACACCCTCTTCTGCTATCTCAACCACCCTCTTTTTATTTCCACACATCTCTCTTACCCTTACGTTACTTACTCGATCAAACCACCTCACACCACACATTGTCCTCAAACATCTCATTTCCAGCACATCCACCCTCCTGCGCGCAACTCTATCCATAGCCCACGCCTCGCAAACATACAACATTGTTGGAACCACTATTCCTTCAAACATACCCATTTTTGCTTTCCGAGATAATGTTCTCGACTTCCACACATTCTTCAAGGCTCCCAGGATTTTCGCCCCCTCCCCCACCCTATGATCCACTTCCGCTTCCATGTTTCCATCCGCTGCCAGATCCACTCCCAGATATCTAAAACACTTTACTTCCTCCAGTTTTTCTCCATTCAAACTTACCTCCCAATTGACTTGACACTCAACCCTACTGTACCTAATAACCTTGCTCTTATTCACATTTACTCTTAACTTTCTTCTTTCACACACTTTACCAAACTCAGTCACCAGCTTCTGCAGTTTCTCACATGAATCAGCCACCAGCGCTGTATCATCAGCGAACAACAACTGACTCACTTCCCAAGCTCTCTCATCCACAACAGACTTCATACTTGCCCCTCTTTCCAAAACTCTTGCATTCACCTCCCTAACAACCCCATCCATAAACAAATTAAACAACCATGGAGACATCACACACCCCTGCCGCAAACCTACATTCACTGAGAACCAATCACTTTCCTCTCTTCCTACACGTACACATGCCTTACATCCTCGATAAAAACTTTTCACTGCTTCTAACAACTTGCCTCCCACACCATATATTCTTAATACCTTCCACAGAGCATCTCTATCAACTCTATCATATGCCTTCTCCAGATCCATAAATGCTACATACAGATCCATTTGCTTTTCTAAGTATTTCTCACATACATTCTTCAAAGCAAACACCTGATCCACACATCCTCTACCACTTCTGAAACCACACTGCTCTTCCCCAATCTGATGCTCTGTACATGCCTTCACCCTCTCAATCAATACCCTCCCATATAATTTCCCAGGAATACTCAACAAACTTATACCTCTGAAATTTGAGCACTCACTCTTATCCCCTTTGCCTTTGTACAATGGCACTATGCAAGCATTCCGCTAATCCTCAGGCACCTCACCATGAGTCATACATACATTAAATAACCTTACCAACCTGTCAATAATACAGTCACCCCCTTTTTTAATAAATTCCACTGCAATACCATCCAAACCTGCTGCCTTGCCGGCTTTCATCTTCCGCAAAGCTTTTACTACCTCTTCTCTGTTTACCAAATCATTTTCCGTAACCCTCTCATTTTGCACACCACCTCGACCAAAACACCCTATATCTGCCACTCTATCATCAAACACATTCAACAAACCTTCAAAATACTCACTCCATCTCCTTCTCACATCATCACTACTTGTTATCATCTCCCCATGTGCGCCCTTCACTGAAGTTCCCATTTGCTCCCTTGTCTTACGCACTTTATTTACCTCCTTCCAGAACATCTTTTTATTCTCCCTAAAATTTATTGATACTCTCTCACCCCAACTCTCATTTGCCCTCTTTTTCACCTCTTGCACCTTTCTCTTGACCTCCTGTCTCTTTCTTTTATACATCTCCCACTCAATTGCATTTTTTTCCTGCAAAAATCGTCCAAATGCCTCTCTCTTCTCTTTCACTAATAATCTTACTTCTTCATCCCACCACTCACTACCCTTTCTAATCAACCCACCTCCCATTCTTCTAATGCCACAAGCATCTTTTGCGCAATCCATCACTGATTCCCTAAATACATCCCATTCCTCCCCCACTCCCCTTACTTCCATTGTTCTCACCTTTTTCCATTCTGTACTCAGTCTCTCATGGTACTTCCTCACACAAGTCTCCTTCCCAAGCTCACTTACTCTCACCACCCTCTTCACCCCAACATTCACTCTTCTTTTCTGAAAACCCATACCAATCTTCACCTTAGCCTCCACAAGATGATGATCAGACATCCCTCCAGTTGCACCTCTCATCACATTAACATCCAAAAGTCTCTCTTTCGCGCGCCTGTCAATTAATACGTAATCCAATAACGCTCTCTGGCCATCTCTCCTACTTACATATGTATACTTATGTATATCTCGCTTTTTAAACCAGGTATTCCCAATCACCAGTCCTTTTTCAGCACATAAATCTACAAGCTCTTCACCATTTCCATTTACAACACTGAACACCCCATGTATACCAATTATTCCCTCAACTGCCACATTACTCACCTTTGGATTCAAATCACCCATCACTATAACCCGGTCTCGTGCATCAAAACCACTAACACACTCATTCAGCTGCTCCCAAAACACTTGCCTCTCATGATCTTTCTTCTCATGCCCAGGTGCATATGCACCAATAATCACCCATCTCTCTCCATCAACTTTCAATTTTACCCATATTAATCGAGAATTTACTTTCTTACATTCTATCACATACTCCCACAACTCCTGTTTCAGCACATAAATCTACAAGCTCTTCACCATTTCCATTTACAACACTGAACACCCCATGTATACCAATTATTCCCTCAACTGCCACATTACTCACCTTTGGATTCAAATCACCCATCACTATAACCTGGTCTCGTGCATCAAAACCACTAACACACTCATTCAGCTGCTCCCAAAACACTTGCCTCTCATGATCTTTCTTCTCATGCCCAGGTGCATATGCACCAATAATCACCCATCTCTCTCCATCAACTTTCAATTTTACCCATATTGATCGAGAATTTACTTTCTTACATTCTATCACATACTCCCACAACTCCTGTTTCAGGAGTAGTGCTACTCCTTCCCTTGCTCTTGTCCTCCAAACCACTCTTCCCCTTTACCCTTGAGCTTCGTTTCACTCAGAGCCAAAACATCCAGGTTCCTTTCCTCAAACATGCTACCTATCTCTCCTTTTTTCACATCTTGGTTACATCCACACACATTTAGACACCCCATTCTGAGCCTTCGAGGAGGATGAGCACTCCCCACATGACTCCTTCTTCTGTTTCCCATTTTAGAAAGTTAAAAAATACAAGGAGGGGAGGATTTCTGGCCCCCCGCTCCCGTCCCCTCTAGTCGCCTTCTACGACACGCGAGGAATGCACGGGAAGTATTCTTTCACCCCTATCCCCAGGGATAGTATATATATATATATATATATATATATATATATATATATATATATATATATATATATTTTTTTTTTTTTTATACTTTGTCGCTGTCTCCCGCGTTTGCGAGGTAGCGCAAGGAAACAGACGAAAGAAATGGCCCAACCCCCCCTCCATACACATGTATATACATACGTCCACACACGCAAATATACATACCTACACAGCTTTCCATGGTTTACCCCAGACGCTTCACATGCCTTGATTCAATCCACTGACAGCACGTCAACCCCGATATACCACATCGCTCCAATTCACTCTATTCCTTGCCCTCCTTTCACCCTCCTGCATGTTCAGGCCCCGATCACACAAAATCTTTTTCACTCCATCTTTCCACCTCCAATTTGGTCTCCCTCTTCTCCTTGCTCCCTCCACCTCCGACACATATATCCTCTTGGTCAATCTTTCCTCACTCATCCTCTCCATGTGCCCAAACCACTTCAAAACACCCTCTTCTGCTCTCTCAACCACGCTCTTTTTATTTCCACACATCTCTCTTACCCTTACGTTACTCACTCGATCAAACCACCTCACACCACACATTGTCCTCAAACATCTCATTTCCAGCACATCCATCCTCCTGCGCACAACTCCATCCATAGCCCATGCCTCGCAACCATACAACATTGTTGGAACCACTATTCCTTCAAACATACCCATTTTTGCTTTCCGAGATAATGTTCTCGACTTCCACACATCAGCGAGGTAGTGCTAGGAAACAGATGAGTAATGGCCCAAGCCACCCATGCACACATGTATATGCATAAATGCCCACACACGCACATATACATACCTCCCACATGTTCCCTGTATATCGTAGAAGGCGATTAAGAGGGGCAGGAGTGGCATTACAGTTTCTAAAAGTTGGAAGGAGCCAATTGAGGAGTGCTTGTCCACCTAGAAGACTCAAGCCAGGCTGTCTGAATGTGTGTGAATGTAACCAAGATGAGAAGAAGGTAGAGAAAGGATTAGTTAGTATGTTTGAGGAAAGGAATGTGGTGAGGGGTAAAGTAAGGGATTAGTGTAAGAGTGAGCTGAGGAAGGCTTAGTACTTCCAAAGGATGAGTTGTGGGAATGTGTTTGTGTAAGGAAATGAACTATAGACTGACATGGATGAAAATGAAGTGGATTACAAGAGGTGGGTGATTGTAAGTGCCTATGCACCTGGCCACAAGAAGATTGATGAATAGAGCCAACTGTTTTGGGAGAAGCTGAGTGGTGTATCATCAGTTTTGATGTGAGGGATCGGGTAATACTGATGGATGACTTGAATGCAAAAGTAGGTAATATGGCAATTAAGAGCATAATCAGGGGCATGAGGTATTCAGTAAGATGAATGGAAATGATGAAGATTTTGTGGAATTGTGTTCTGAAAAAGGACTGGTGATAAGGAATATATGGTTAAAGATAAAAGACATACCTAAGTATATGAGGAGTAGGAAAGATGGTAAGCTGGCATTAATGGACTATGTACTAATTGATAGACATGGAAAAGAGACTCTCCTGAGTATGAATGTGAGGAGAAAAGCAGGTGATGGGATATTTGATCATTACCTGATGGGCACCAAGGTGAAGATTTGTAGAGGATATTGAAAAAGAGAAAATGACATGGATGAGGAGAGGGTAGTGGAAGTGTGCTTGAAAAATAGGATTGTGTGAAGGGCTACCAGGAGAGATTGAGTGTTGAATGGCAAAAGATGAGAGTAAATGAAGCTGGGGGAATGGGTTAGGAATGGGAAGTATTAAGGGAAGCAGTGCTGGCAATTATGAGAGAAGTGTGTCGCCTGTAGGAGGTGGGAAGGTGAGAAAGGGTAGGGAATTGTGGGATAAAGAAGTAAAGTTGCTTGTGAAAGTGAAAAGAGAGATGTATGGGCATTATTTACAGGGAAGATGTACTAGTGATTAGGAGAGGTTTGAGAAAAAAGGACAGGAGGTCAAGAGAAAGGTGCAGGGGCTGAAGATGAGGGCAATAGAGAGTGAGTGGCGGCAGACATCAGAAAGAAAAAGAAAATGTTTTGGAAAGAGAATGACAAGTGTGAGGTAAACAAGAGAACAACTGGGAACACTGGTGAAGCAGCAAATGGGGAAGTGGTTACAGGCAGAGATGTGGTGAAGATGAGATGGAGAGAGTACTTTGGAGGATTGATGAATGTTTGATGATAGGGCGGCACATGTAAGATATTTGAGTATGGGGAGGTATGCAAAGTGATAGAGTCATGGTAAGTGGTCTGATGAAAAGATGGGAGGTGGTGAAAGCTTTTTGTATGATTAAATAGGGAAAGGTAGCTGGAGTAGATAGTATAGTATAGAGTAGATAGCAGTTGAATTTCTTTAGAGAGGGTGACTTGTGTTGTTGATTGGTTGGTCAGCATTTTCAATGTGTGTGTAAAGTTCTTGGTGAGATGTTTGAGGATTATTGAATGCTTATATAGTGCCACTGTATTAAAAGAAAGGGATGAATGTGAATATTTTAATTAATGAGATATAATTTTGTTGAGTGTACCACATAAGCTGTATGGAAAAGTGATGATTAAGAGGATAGTGGCATGCTCAGAGTATCATATTCGGGAGGAACAGTATGGATTCAAGGGCGGTTGTGGACATTTGGACCAGATTTTTGCTTTAAAGAATGTGTTGGATATGGAGAAAATACACGAAAGGGTTGATAGAGGTACTTTTTGAAAGGTGTTATGAACACATGGTGTTGAAGGAAATTTGTTTGAAGCAGTGAGGGGTTTCTATCAAGAGAGTAAGGTATTTGTGCAAGTAAGTAGAGAGGAGAGAAAGTGGTTCTCGGTGAAGGTGGGTTTGCTGTATAAGTGTATGATGGCACCATGGCTATTTAATCTGTTTATGGATGGCATGATGAGAGAGTTAGATCCAGTGGTCCTAGAAAGAGGAGCAGGTATGCTGTTTGTTGTGTGCTGATGACTCAGCACCAATGGCAAATTATCCTTTGACCACTGGTATCACCTGCGGAATGCTTTGCCTAAAGGAGCTGACTGCAAGTATCCTATACATGGAATCTCATTTTTAAGAAGTTTGCACATGGCACTAGGGTTGTTAATTAGTCATAATTCTTTTACTTGCATCTCAGAGTGTATTTTCTGATGTTAATCCATATTTCATCTGCTCGAGTGGCCAGTGACCATCATAATCCCAAAGTGTATGGTATAGCAATTTTACCTTGCATAAGCCATACAAGAAAATCCAAATTATTACGTGGACTTATAAGATATGCTTGACTTGGAGAGTTTAGAAGGAGAATGATAGTTTATCTAAGGAACAGTTTTCATGATTATATAGAAGAATGAAGACATCATAATACCAACAGTGAGTGTGAAGATGATCTGAGTCCCAGTGTGAGGAGGGTAGGTGGTAGCAAAAGGAAGTGGCATTGTTGTATCAGCAGTATGCCTCATGTGCATAGACAGATGCCATCTTCACTCATTAACACAATTTGTTTTAGATAGAAATAAGTCAGGCAGGGAGGTGCTTGTTCTTTCACTGAGAATTTTGAAGACCTGAACTGTATCTTGGTAAATTTTTTTTTAGTGGTTTGATAGACATGATAGTTACAGAAAAAAACCACTGTTATGGTTTTGTGAAGGAATTGCATCCAGCATCTCCAAGTACCCCTGGCACATATGTAATGTTTGTGCCAACATCACTCAAGGGCAGAGAAGAGTGCAAATAACAGTCTGTATGTGTTCTGGAAGTGATGTGCCTCTGTGCATGTGTTCAATTTTTGTGATGCACCACACAAAAGCAAAATTACTTTACTAAATATAGAAGAGAGTGCAGTGTGTGAATATGTAAATATATCCTGAATATGATGTGCCTCTGTACATACATTCATGTTTTTAGACGTACCATTTAAAAGCAGTTACTGAAGATAGAAAAGTTTAGTGTGTAAATATGTAAATATATGAATTTAAATATATAAAAAGAAATAAAGCATCTATCATTTGCAAAGGGAGAAATAGTATTTTTGTGTAAGGAAACTACAACTTTTGTGTTGTAAAGTACAAACTTATTGCATCATGTGGCAACGGATGCATTGTACGGCTGGAAGAGTTGGCTCTGGCACTGACCTTGACTCGCCTGAATAGATAATCATCTGTGATCCTCGTTACACATGTGAGTACAAAGTTATTACATTTTCTTATATATGTGTGTTTTAGAAAAAGTGAATCTTTCATATGGCATAGAAAAATGAAACATATTTTTTTAAATTTCTAAAAGTCTTGCAGTGGGGTTGGACATGATATATAGGGCTGCTGCAGTCATTAGATCAAGGTGAGGAACTGAAAAAGCTGGTGTCTGACTTTGGGAGTATTTGAAAGTTAAGAATGAGTATAAAAAACAGGCTTATTAGGCATAGTAGTGCAGAAACTGGTGAGTTGGGGTGTGAGTTTGAACTGAGAAAACTAGGCAGAAATGAAGTATTTTAGATACCTAGGAGTGGACACGGCAGTGCATGGAGTCATGAGAACTGAAGTGAGTCATAAGATGGGAGAGAAGGTGAAGTTATAGTCTTGACAATGTTGTACAGATGCAAGGCATGGGCTGTGTATGAGAATGTATGGAAAAGGGTGAATATCTCTGCCTATTTCTAATTACCTATTTGTACAGTATGGGGAGAGAGTCCTACATTTATGGTACCCCATCTCTTGAAATTTCTATGCTGTCAAGTAGCATATAAAAACCTTTATAAATGTCAGCATTCACTGCCCACCCTAACATTAAACCACATTCTCAGCAACCTTTCAAACAAGATTTTTACTCAGCTTTTTGTTATGGCCTCTGGTTACTGTGGCTCTGCATCTCATAAAGAATTATTCCCAGTCAGTGTCATTCAGCTAATTTATAACCTTAAAAGCTCTCCCCTTTCCTTCATTGTGGGCAGCTTTATAGCCCTCAGCCTCTCATTGCAACTCATTTCACTTAAATCACATGTGATTCAGATGAGAAACTGCAGAGGTTGGTGACTGAGTCTGGTAAAGTGTATGAAAGAAGAAAGTTGATAGTAAATGTGAATAAGAGCAAGGTTATTAGGTTCAGTAGGGTTGAGGGAGGTAAGTTTGAATGGAGAAAAACTGAAGGAAGTGAAGTGTTTTAGATATCTTGGAGTAGATTTAGCAGCAGGAGGAACCATGGAAGCGGAAGTGAGTCACAGGGTGGGGGAGGAGGCGAAGGTTCTGGGAGCATTGAGGAATGTGTGGAAGGTGAGAACGTTATCTCGGAGAGCAAAAATAGGTATGTTTGAAGGAATAATGGTTCCAACCATGTTATGTGGTTGGGAGGCATGGGCTATAAACAGGGTTTTGCAGAGGAAGGTGGATGTGTTGGAAATGAAATGTTTAAGGACAGTATTTGATGTTAGGTGGTTTGATCAAGTAATGAAAGGGCTATAGAGATATGTGGTAATAGAAAGAGTGTGGTTGAGAGAGCAGAAGAGGGTGTGTTGAAATGGTTTAGACACATGGAGAGAATGAATGAGGAAAGATTGACAAAGAGGATCTATGTGTCATAGTTGGAGGGAACAAGGAGAAGCGGGAGACCAAATTAGAGGTGAAAGGATGGAGTAAAAAAGATTTTGAATGATCAGGGCTTGAACATAGAGGAGGATGAAAGGTGAGCAAGGAATGGAGTGAATTAGAATGATGTGGTATACTGGGGTCAATGTGCTGTCAGTGGATTCAACCATGGTATGTGAAGCATCTGGGGTAAACCATGGAAAGTTGTGTGGGGCCTGGATGTGGAAAGTTGTGGTTTTGGTGCATTATACATAACAGCTAGAGACTGAGTGTGAACGAATGTGGCCTTTTTTGTCTGTTCCTGGTACTGCCTCACTGGAGGGAGAGGGGGGAATGCTATTTCGTGTGTGGCAGGTGGCAACGAGAATGGATGAATGCAGCTAGTATGAATATGTGCATGTCTAAGTATGTATATGTCTGTATATGTATATACATATGTATATATATATGTATATATATGTATATATATATATGTATATATATGTATATATATATGTATATATATGTATATGTATATAGGCAGCAGGTTTGGATGGTATTGCAGTGGAATTTATTAAAAAAGGGGGTGACTGTATTGTTGACTGGTTGGTAAGGTTATTTAATGTATGTATGACTCATGGTGAGGTGCCTGAGGATTGGCGGAATGCTTGCATAGTGCCGTTGTACAAAGGCAAAGGGGATAAGAGTGAGTGCTCAAATTACAGAGGTATAAGTTTGTTGAGTATTCCTGGTAAATTATATGGGAGGGTATTGATTGAGAGGGTGAAGGCATGTACAGAGCATCAGATTGGGGAAGAGCAGTGTGGTTTCAGAAGTGGTAGAGGATGTGTGGATCAGGTGTTTGCTTTGAAGAATGTATGTGAGAAATACTTAGAAAAGCAAATGGATTTGTATGTAGCATTTATGGATCTGGAGAAGGCATATGATAGAGTTGATAGAGATGCTCTGTGGAAGGTATTAAGAATATATGGTGTGGGAGGCAAGTTGTTAGAAGCAGTGAAAAGTTTTTATCGAGGATGTAAGGCATGTGTACGTGTAGGAAGAGAGGAAAGTGATTGGTTCTCAGTGAATGTAGGTTTGCGGCAGGGGTGTGTGATGTCTCCATGGTTGTTTAATTTGTTTATGGATGGGGTTGTTAGGGAGGTAAATGCAAGAGTTTTGGAAAGAGGGGCAAGTATGAAGTCTGTTGGGGATGAGAGAGCTTGGGAAGTGAGTCAGTTGTTGTTCGCTGATGATACAGCGCTGGTGGCGGATTCATGTGAGAAACTGCAGAAGCTGGTGACGGAGTTTGGTAAAGTGTGTGGAAGAAGAAAGTTAAGAGTAAATGTCAATAAGAGCAAGGTTATTAGGTACAGTAGGGTTGAGGGTCAAGTCAATTGGGAGGTGAGTTTGAATGGTGAGAGGCTGGAGGAAGTGAAGTGTTTTAGATATCTGGGAGTGGATCTGTCAGCGGATGGAACCATGGAAGCGGAAGTGGATCATAGGGTGGGGGAGGGGGCGAAAATTTTGGGAGCCTTGAAAAATGTGTGGAAGTCGAGAACATTATCCCGGAAAGCAAAAATGGGTATGTTTGAAGGAATAGTAGTTCCAACAATGTTGTATGGTTGCGAGGCGTGGGCTATGGATAGAGTTGTGCGCAGGAGGATGGATGTGCTGGAAATGAGATGTTTGAGGACAATGTGTGGTGTGAGGTGGTTTGATCGAGTAAGCAACGTAAGGGTAAGAGAGATGTGTGGAAATAAAAAGAGCGTGGTTGAGAGAGCAGAAGAGGGTGTTTTGAAATGGTTTGGGCACATGGAGAGAATGAGTGAGGAAAGATTGACCAAGAGGATATATGTGTCGGAGGTGGAGGGAACGAGGAGAAGAGGGAGACCAAATTGGAGGTGGAAAGATGGAGTGAAAAGGATTTTGTGTGATCGGGGCCTGAACATGCAGGAGGGTGAAAGGAGGGCAAGGAATAGAGTGAATTGGAGCGATGTGGTATACAGGGGTTGACGTGCTGTCAGTGGATTGAATCAAGGCATGTGAAGCGTCTGGGGTAAACCATGGAAGGCTGTGTAGGTATGTATATTTGCGTGTGTGGACGTGTGTATGTACATGTGTATGGGGGGGGTTGGGCCATTTCTTTCGTCTGTTTCCTTGCGCTACCTCGCAAACGCGGGAGACAGCGACAAAGTATAAAAAAAAAAAAAAAAAAAAAAAAAAAAAAAAAAAAAATGTATATGTACGTACATGTTGAAATGTATAGGTATGTATATATGCATGTGTGGACGTTTATGTATATACATGTGTATGTAGGTGGGTTGGGCCATTCTTTCTTGTTTCCTTGCGCTACCTCGCAAGAAATGCATGAGACTGGGTATAGTGATGGGTGATTTGAATGCAAAGGTGAGTAATGTGGCAGTTGAGGGAATAATTGGTGTACATGGGGTGTTCAGTGTTGTAAATGGAAATTGTGAAGAGCTTGTAGATTTGTGTGCTGAAAAAGGACTGGTGATGGGGAATACCTGGTTTAAAAAGAGAGATATACATAAGTATACGTATGTAAGTAGGGGTGATGGCCAGAGAGCGTTATTGGATTACGTGTTAATTGATATGCGTGCAAAAGAGAGACTTTTGGATGTTAATGTGCTGAGAGGTGCAACTGGAGGGATGTCCAGTCATTATCTTGTGGAGGCGAAGATTTGTAGAGGTTTTCAGAAAAGAAGAGAGAATGTTCAGGTGAAGAGAGTGGTGAGAGTAAGTGAGCTTGGGAAGGAGACTTGTGTGAGGAAGTACCAGGAGAGACTGAGTACAGAATGGAAGAAGGTGAGAACAAAGGACATGCGAAGGGTGTGCGAAGTGAGAGGGTTAGGGAAAATGATTTGGTAAACAGAGAAGAGGTAGTAAAGGCTTTGCGGAAGATGAAAGCTGGCAAAGCAGTGGGTTTGGATGGTATTGCGGTGGAATTTCTTAAAAAAGGGAGTGACTGTATTGTTGACTGGTTGGTAAGGTTATTTAATGTATGTATGACTTATGGTGAGGTGCCTGAGGATTGGCGGAATGCTTGCATAGTGCCATTGTACAAAGGCAAAGGGGATAAAAGTGAGTGCTCAAATTACAGAGGTATAAGTTTGTTGAGTATTCTTGGGAAATTATATGGGAGGGTATTGATTGAGAGGGTGAAGGTATGTACAGAGCATCAGATTGGGGAAGAGCAGTGTGGTTTCAGAAGTGGTAGAGGATGTGTGGATCAGGTGTTAGCTTTGAAGAATGTGTCTGATGAATACTTAGAAAAGCAAATGTATTTGTATTTAGCATTTCTGGATCTGGAGAAGGCATATGACAGAGTTGATAGAGATGCTTTGTGGAAGGTGTTAAGAATATATGGTGTGGGAGGCAAGTTGTTAGAAGCATTGAAAAGTTTTTATCAAGGATGTAAGGCATGTGTGCGAGTGGGAAGAGAGGAAAGTGATTGGTTCTCAGTGAATGTCGGTTTGCGGCAGGGGTGCGTGATGTCTCCATGGTTGTTTGATTTGTTTATGGATGGGGTTGTTAGGGAGGTGAATGCATGACTTTTGGAGTCTGTTGTGGATGAGAGAGCTTGGGAAGTGAGTCAGTTGTTGTTCACTGATGATACAGCACCACTGGCTGATTCAGGTGAGAAACTGCAGAAGCTGGTGACTGAGTTTTGTAAAGTGTGTGAAAGAAGAAAGCTGAGAGTAAATGTGAATAAGAGCAAGGTTATTGGGTACAGTAGGATTGAGGAACAAATCGATTGGGAGGTAAGTTTGAATGGAGAAAAACTAGAGGAAGTGAAATGTTTTAAATATCTGAGGATGGATTTGGCAGCGGATGGAACCATGGAAGCGGAAGTGAGTCACAGGGTGCGGGAGGGGGCGAAAGTTCTGGGAGCATTGAAAAATGTGTGGAAGGCGAGAACATTATCTAGAAAAACAAAAATGGGTATGTTTGAAGGAATAATGGTTCCAACAATGTTATATGGTTGTGAGGCATGGGCTATAGATAGAGTTGTGCAGAGGAGGATGGATGTGCTGGAAATGAGATGTTTGAAGACAGTATGTGGTGTGAGGTGGTTTGATCGAGTAAGTAATGAAAGGGTAAGAGAGATGTGTGGTAATAAAAAGAGTGTGGATGAGAGAGCAGAAGAGGGTGTTTTGAAATGGTTTGGTCACATGGAGAGAAAGAGTGAGGAAAGATTGGCAAAGAGGATATATGTGTCAGAGGTGGAGGGAACGAGGAGAAGTGGGAGACCAGATTGGAGGTGGAAAGATGGAGTGAAAAAGATTTTGAGTGATCGGGGCCTGAACATGCAGGAGGCTGAAAGGCGTGCAAGTAATAGAGTGAATTGGAACGGTGTGGTATACCAGGGTTGACGTGCTGTCATTGGATTGAACCAGGACATGTGAAGCATCTGGGGTAAACTATGGAAAGTTTTGTTGGGCCTGGATGTGGAAAGGGAGCAGTGGTTTTGGTGCATTATACATGACAGCTAGAGACTGAGTGTGAACGAATGTGGCCTTTGTTGTCTTTTCCTAGCACTACCTTGTGCACATGCAGGGGGAGGGGGTTGTCATTTCATGTATGGCAGGGTGGCAGTCCCCACATGACTCCTTCTTGTCTCCCCTTTTAGAAAGTTAAAATATGTGGAGGGGAAAATTTCTACTCCCCTGGTCCCGTTCCCTTTAGTCGCCTTCTATGACACGCGGGGAATGCATGAAAAGTATTCTTTCTCCTCTTTCCCGAGGGATATATATCAACTAACTTCAGGGAGACTTAGAAAATTGTTTCAGAGAAAAATAGTAGTGTGAGAAAAACAGGAGAATGGGAACATTGTTGAAGGGGGCCATTGTGATGGTGGTAATAGACAGAGATGAAGGGAATAGGAGATGGAGTGAATACTTTGAAGGATTGCTGAATGTGTTTGATGACAGATGACACATGGGTGTTTGAATCAGTACGGTATGCAGAGTGAGAGAGTTTGGGTCAGGGAGGTATGTGAAGTGAGAGAGTCATACCAAGTGGTTTGGTAAAAGGAGTAGATATGGTGAAGTTTGCATGAGAAAGACAGACAGCAGTAGGCCTGATTGGCCCACAAATGGGTTGTGTGGTTAAAAAAAAAAGAAAAAGGATTTTAACTTGACAAGGAAATCTAAATCTGCTCAGCAGTTTTGTAAGCCGTCACCAACTCTCTGTTGCACATTAACCTTCTGCTGTCCCCATTAGCACTGTTGTTTATGCAGTTTATTTCTGGTATTTTTCTAATATCATACCTGAATTTATAGAATATTTGTCTAATTGAATTTTGAAGGTATTTAGTCTTTGCATTCATTATGTCTGACGGTAACTTATTCCAGTGCTCAACACACCCATAGGAAAAGAAGCTTTTTCCCATGTCTGTACTACATCTTAAAGATTTGAGTTTTATTACCTATGTCCTGGTAACCGTATTTTCTTGTATTTTGAAAAGATGTTCATGATTTACTTTATTGAGCTTGTTCAGAATTTTGAACAGTTTGATTAAGTTGCCACAAAGTCTACCTTTTTAAGGGAGAAGAGGTCCAATTGTTTTAGCCTTTCTTTATATACCAGATCTAAGGGATGGGATCAACATCTTTCTACTTACTGTAATTTTTCATGGTCTTCTTTATGTTTGGAGACCAAAACTGGAATGCATATTCAAGATGTGTTCTTGCTAGAGAATTATAAAGTGTGAGAATTGTTTCTGGTGCCTTTTAATCTGTTTTCCTGGCTATGAAACCTAACATTTGGTTGCCTTTTTTTACTTGCTGCTTGATGCTGTTTAGTGCACTTCAGATTGTTGCTAGTGACAATTCCAAGGTCCTTTTCTTTATTTACTTTAGTTAGAGAGTTTCCTAATAGTTTGTAGTCGGAATGAATATTCTTGTCTCCAGAGTACATAACTTTACACTTGTTTCCATTAAGCTGTATTTGCCATCTGTTTGACCACTCTGCTGGTAAGTCAAGATCTTTGAATTTTCCAGTCCCACCACCAACCCATGGCCCACCACTCATTAGATCTAACCAATCTGAGGCTTCACCATTGGATACTATGTGCTGCTTTCTTCCAGTAAGCCAGTCTCTGATCCATGTACAGAGTTCTTCACCGATTCTGAGTGCTTTGATTTTATATAAAAGTCTCTTGTGAGGTACTTTATCAAAAGCTTTGTATTTATTTATTTATTTATCTATTTATTGATTTATTTATTTTGCTTTGTCGCTGTCTCCCTTGTTAGCAAGGTAGCGCAAGGAAACAGACGAAAGAATGGCCCAACCCACCCACATACACATGTATATACCTACACATCCACACACGTAAATATACATACCTATACATCTCAATGTATATATATATATATATATATATATATATATATATATATATATATATATATATATATATGTTCCCTCGGGGGCCCAGTCCTCTGTTCTCGACGCTACCTCGCTAATGCGGGAAATGGCGAATAGTATGAAAGAAAAGAAAAATATATATATATATATATATATATATATATATATATATATGTGTTTGATGATAGAGTGGCAGATATAGGGTGTTTTGGTCGAGGTGGTGTGCAAAGTGCGAGGGTTAGGGAAAATGAGTTGGTAAACAGAGAAGAGGTAGTAAAAGCTTTGCGGAAGATGAAAGCCGGCAAGGCAGCAGGTTTGGATGGTATTGCAGTGGAATTTATTAAAAAAGGGGGTGACTGTATTGTTGACTGGTTGGTAAGGTTATTTAATGTATGTATGACTCATGGTGAGGTGCCTGAGGATTGGCGGAATGCGTGCATAGTGCCATTGTACAAAGGCAAAGGGGATAAGAGTGAGTGCTCAAATTACAGAGGTATAAGTTTGTTGAGTATTCCTGGCAAATTATATGGGAGGGTATTGATTGAGAGGGTGAAGGCATGTACAGAGCATCAGATTGGGGAAGAGCAGTGTGGTTTCAGAAGTGTTAGAGGATGTGTGGATCACGTGTTTGCTTTGAAGAATGTATGTGAGAAATACTTAGGAAAGCAAATGGATTTGTATGTAGCATTTATGGATCTGGAGAAGGCATATGATAGAGTTGATAGAGATGCTCTGTGGAAGGTATTAAGAATAAATGGTGTGGGAGGCAAGTTGTTAGAAGCAGTGAAAAGTTTTTATCGAGGATGTAAGGCATGTGTACGTGTAGGAAGAGAGGAAAGTGATTGGTTCTCAGTGAATGTAGGTTTGCGGCAGGGGTGTGTGATGTCTCCATGGTTGTTTAATTTGTTTATGGATGGGGTTGTTAGGGAGGTGAATGCAAGAGTTTTGGAAAGAGGGGCAAGTATGAAGTCTGTTGGGGATGAGAGAGCTTGGGAAGTGAGTCAGTTGTTGTTCGCTGATGATACAGCGCTGGTGGCTGATTCATGTGAGAAACTGCAGAAGCTGGTGACTGAGTTTGGTAAAGTGTGTGGAAGAAGAAAGTTAAGAGTAAATGTGAATAAGAGCAAGGTTATTAGGTACAGTAGGGTTGAGGGTCAATTCAATTGGGAGGTGAGTTTGAATGGAGAAAAACTGGAGGAAGTAAAGTGTTTTAGATATCTGGGAGTGGATCTGGCAGCGGATGGAACCATGGAAGCGGAAGTGAATCATAGGGTGGGGGAGGGGGCGAAAATTCTGGGAGCCTTGAAGAATGTTTGGAAGTCGAGAACATTATCTCGGAAAGCAAAAATGGGTATGTTTGAAGGAATAGTGGTTCCAACAATGTTGTATGGTTGCGAGGCGTGGACTATGGATAGAGTTGTGCGCAGGAGGATGGATGTGCTGGAAATGAGATGTTTGAGGACAATGTGTGGTGTGAGGTGGTTTGATCGAGTAAGTAACGTAAGGGTAAGAGAGATGTGTGGAAATAAAAAGAGCGTGGTTGAGAGAGCAGAAGAGGGTGTTTTGAAATGGTTTGGTCACATGGAGAGAATGAGTGAGGAAAGATTGACCAAGAGGATATATGTGTCGGAGGTGGAGGGAACGAGGAGAAGAGGGAGACCAAATTGGAGGTGGAAAGATGGAGTGAAAAAGATTTTGTGTGATCGGGGCCTGAACATGCAGGAGGGTGAAAGGAGGGCAAAGAATAGAGTGAATTGGAGCGATGTGGTATACCGGGGTTGACGTGCTGTCAGTGGATTGAATCAAGGCATGTGTATGGGGGTGGGTTGGGCCATTTCTTTCGTCTGTTTCCTTGCGCTACCTCGCAAACGCGGGAGACAGCGACAAAGCAAAAAAAAAAAATATATATATATATATATATATATATATATATATATATATTATCCCTGGGGATAGGGGATTAAGAATACTTCCCACATATTCCCTGCGTGTTGTAGAAGGCGACTAAAAGGGGAGGGAGCGGTGGGCTGGAAATCCTCCCCTCTCGTTTTTTTTTTTTCATTTTCCAAAAGAAGGAACAGAGGGGGCCAGGTGAGGATATTCCAAAAAGGCCCAGTCCTCTGTTCTTAACGCTACCTCGCTAACGCGGGAAATGGCGAATAGTTTAAAAGAAAAAGAAAAAAAAAAATATATATATATATATATATATATATATATATATATATATATATATATATATATATATATATATATATATACACACACACACACAGACATATACATATATACACATGTACATAATTCATACTATCTGTCTTTATTGACTCCCATCGCCACCTCGCCACACATAGAATAACAAGCCCCTCCCCGCTCATGTGTGCGAGGTAGCGCTAGGAAAAGACAACAAAGCCCCCATTCGTTCACACTCAGTCTCTAGCTGTCATGTAATGATGCACCGAAACCACAGCTCCCTTTCCACATCCAAGCCCCACAGAACTTTCCATGGTTTACCCCAGACGCTTCACATGCCTTGGTTCAATCCATTGACAGCACGTCGACCCCAGTATACCACATCGTTCCAATTCACTCTATTCCTTGCACGCCTTTCACCCTCCTGCATGTTCAGGCCCCGATCACTCAAAATCTTTTTCACTCCATCTTTCCACCTCCAATTTGGTCTCCCACTTCTCCTCGTTCCCTCCACCTCTGACACATAAATCTTCTTGGTCAATCTTTCCTCACTCATTCTCTCCATGTGACCAAACCATTTCAAAACACCCTCTTCTGCTCTCTCAACCACACTCTTTTTATTTCCACACATCTCTCTTACCCTTACATTACTTACTCGATCAAACCACCTCACACCACATATTGTCCTCAAACATCTCATTTCCAGCACATCCACCCTCCTCCGCACAACTCTATCCATAGCCCATGCCTCGCAACCATACAACATTGTTGGAACCACTATTCCTTCAAACGTACCCATTTTTGCTTTCTGAGATAATGTTCTCGACTTCCAAACATTCTTCAAGGCTCCCAGAATTTTTGCCCCCTCCCCCACCCTATGATTCACTTCAGCTTCCATGGTTCCATCCGCTGCCAAATCCACTCCCAGATATCTAAAACACTTTACTTCCTCCAGTTTTTCTCCATTCAGACTTACCTCCCAGTTGACTTGGCCCTCAACCCTACAGTACCTAATAACCTTGCTCTTATTCACATTTACTCTCAACTTTCTTCTTTCACACACTTTACCAAACTCAGTCACCAGCTTCTGCAGTTTCTTACATGAATCAGCCACCAGCGCTGTATCATTGGCGAACAACAACTGACTCACTTCCCAAGCTCTCTCATCCACAACAGACTGCATACTTGCCCCTCTTTCCTAAACTCTTGCATTCACCTCCCTAACAACCCCATCCATAAACAAATTAAACAACCATGGAGACATCACACACCCCTGTTGTAAACCTACATTCACTGAGAACCAATCACTTTCCTCTCTTCCTACACGTACACATGTGGAAACCTAAGTATACTATATCAGACAGTACTTTTTCATCCCAGTTCTGATAAATGTCATGAGAAAATTTATGCAAATTTGCCAGGCAGGATCTTCTATTATTGAAACTGTGTTTTTATCCAATGCAATTCGTGAACTTCTAGAAACATGACAGTTTTATCTTGTATCATTTTTCCATCATTTTACCTAACACTGACATAAGGCTAAGTGGGTGGTAGTTCAAATCACATTTTTTGTCTATTTTTTTATATATAGGAGTAACATTTGCTAGTTTCCAGTCAGTTGGCATCTGACCACCCGATAGAGATTTGTTAAATATTTTTGATATGGAGTGTATCAGCTGTCTCCTGACTTCTTGTAAGAATCTTGGAGCTAAGTTAGGTGGGCCATTGGATTTGTTAAGATTTAATTGGTCCAGGTATTTAAGTACTTCAGAGCTCTTTATTTCTCTAACCTTTAACTCTTCTTCATGAGATCCTTCATCAGATCCATAAAGCATTTTCATTGGTTTTAGTAGTCAAGATGTTTCTCCAATTGTGAATATGGATTTAAAGAAATGATTTAATATGATAGCCATTTCCTTGTCAATAGTTTTTGTGTCAAGTTCATTTCGTAAAGGTCCAATTCCATCTTTTAACGTCTTCCTTTGTCTTAAATATTTGAAAAATTCCTTAGGATTATTCGTAACTTTCAAGGAAATTCTATTTTTTTCTCCTCATGTTTACTCTGTTTATGACCTTCTTACACTTTCTTTGAATTTTGATTACTTCCTGGTGATTTTCATCAGTTCCCATTTATTTAAATTTATGTGTTTTCTTCTTTTGACAAATTAGTCCTTCTATTCTCCTATTCATCCATGATGGTTTTGAAATATTGCAAGTTCTCTTCGTAATTTGTGGACTGTGTTTATTTTCAATCTCAAGTAGTGTGTTTTTGAAATTATTTCACATATCCTCTACTCTGTGAAAGTCAAGAAGTTTTGTCCAATTGGTACTGTGAATTTTGTGTCTAATGATTTTAAAATTTGATCGCCTGTAATCTGGGATCAAGAGTTTGTTGTCATTTATTTCATAATATAAATTCATCTCTAATCTAATCAAACTGTGATCACTGTTTGACAAATTCTTGCCTACTTTGCAAGAGTTGATTAAGTTTGTTTCTCTGGTGAGGATAAGATCATGAATGTTTTTACCTCTAGTTGGTTTTTAATTAACTGTTCTAGAAAAGTGTCTTCAATCAGTTCCGTTAGTCTCGTTTCACCTGTTAACATGTTCCCGTTTATGTTTGGACTGTTGAAGTCTCTTACTAATATAACCTTTTTATTGTTTACTGTAGTTTTGATTTTATTGTATAGCATCTTATCGTCATCTTTTTGCTTAGGAGGTCTGTAAATAATGCCAAGACATTGTTTACTTTTGAACTTAGTTGTTAATGTCAATATAAAGAGAGTCATAAATGTGCATGTCTACTTTGCTAATCTTAATAGCACCTAGATTGTTATCAACATAGATCAAAACTCCACCACCTACCCTATATAAACAGTCTTTCGTTGATAGTTTGTATCCGGGTATTGCTAACTTGGTGATTAGTTTGTATCCGGGTATTGCTAACTTGGTGATTAAGTGTTTATTCTCAGAGTTTACTGACGTTTCTGAGATTGCAGTAATGTTTGGTTTTTTAATAACTGTATAGGATATAAGTTCATCGCATTTTGTGATGTTGCTTTGGGCATTTGTGGATGGTATTGCAATAAAATTTCTTAAGAAGTAACTGTATGATGAATTGGTTGGTGAAGATTTTCACTGTGTGCATGGATCATGGTGAGTTGCCTGAGGATTAGCAGAATACCTGTGTATTGCCATAGTATAAAGGCAAGGAGGGATAAAGTTGAGTGTTTGAATTGCAAAGGTTATTGAGTGCCCCAGGTAAGTTATACAGAAGAGCAGCATGCATAGAACATCAGAATGGGGAAGATAACATAGGTTCTGGTGTGGCAGAGGGTATATGGAACAGTAGTTTGCTTTGAATAATGTATGTGACATACTTAGATAAACAGAGGGATTTGTTTATAACATGTATGGTTGTAGTAAAAGCCTATGGTTTATAGAGATGAATAGGTAGAGAGGAGGACAAGTGGTGCAAGGTGAAGATCGTGCTGGATCATGGGTGTGTGATGGCTGCTAATCTGTGTTTGGATGGGCTGATGAGGGAGATAAATGCAAGGGTGATGGAGAGAGGAGGAGGTATGCAGTCTGTTGGGGTTAGGGGTCCTTAGTAAGTCATTTGTTGTTGGCTGATGGCACAGCACTGGTGACAAATTTGAATGAGAAACTGAACAAGCTGGTGTCATAAGTTTGGGGGAGTGTGTGAAAGGAGGAAGGCTAGAGTAAATGTGAATAAAGGCAAGGTTATTAAGTTTAGCACTGAAAAGAGACATGTTATTTGGAGTGTGAGTTTGATTGGAGTGAACTTGGAGGAAGTGGATATTGCAGCAAAAGGAATGAAGGGAACTGAAGTAAGACATAGGATGGGTGAGGGGGCAAAGGTCTTGGGTGATGCAGGAATGTGTGGAAAGAGTGGTCAATGTCTTTAAGGATAAAAATAGGTATGTTTCATGGTATTGTAGGTCCATTGATGCTGTATGAATGCAAACCTTCGACAAAGATGTATAATGCAAACCTTTGACAGATGTAAAAGATAGGGTCATGTGCTGGAAATGAAATGTTGAGGACAATATGTGGTGTATGATATGCAAGAGAAATGATAGGGTAAGAAAAGGAGTGTGATAATAAGAGGAATATGTAAGTGAAAGCTGAAGAGGGCATCATGTTAAGATGGTGTGGACATATGGAGAGGATGAATGAAGAAAGGATTACTAAGAGAGTATACATGTCAGAATTGGAATGAACGAGGTAAATGGAGGAAACCAAGGATGGAGTGAAAGATTTTTGAAGGCTTGGTGGCCTGAACATGCAGGAGGATGTAGGCGTGCCAGGGATAGAGCAAATTGGAGCAATTTGGTTTACAGATGACATGCTGTCAGTGGGCTGAACCAAGCATATGGTGCAGTTGGGGGAAACCACAGAAATGTCTGTTGAGCCTGGTTGTGGATAGGGGGTTTTGGTTTTAGTGCTTTATACATGACAGCAAGGGAATGGATGTGAACAAATAAGGCCTTTTCTTTCTGTTCACAGCAGTATCTCGCTGATGTGGGTACACACACACACACACACACACACACACACAAATGGATGTTACTGAACTTCACCTACAAGAAGTTGCATCACAAATAAAGTTCACCCTTGACAAGGCTATATCATCAAAGAACTTCTTTCTCCCTTCTCACTCCAATGTTTGTCACATTTCACCACTGCTGGGCTACAGGAGCCTCTGCAAAGAGGTCCAGGATAACACAAGGATACACTCTTAAAAAGAGGTCCTTAGATAATTCAAAGTGAATGAATGAATTAATACATATCTGTAAATATATTCCAGAATTTGTATTTTTTGAAAATGAATTTAAATGAAATTGCAGAAAAGGTTCTTGATGAAAATGATATAAAGCTTTTTCTGTTCAATAGGGCAAGAATTTTGTGGGTCAGCTCTTTATTTGTAGTCAAATCTTGATATCTAGGCTCTGAGCATTGTACATCATTAACACATGCTGTTGATGGTTTGAACTATTCATATTTTATAATCACTGTTTCATCCTAAAGCTTTTTTCAATCTCTTGTTATTGACATACAGGGCTGATTTCTATATTGTCAAAAAATGTTTATCAAATTTGGTTTGATTTATTTATATTTTTATTTTGCTTTCTCGCTGTCTCCCGCATTTGCGAGGTAGCGCAAGGAAACAGAAGAAAGAAATGGCCCAACCCACTCCCATACACATGTATATACACACACGTCCACACACGCAAATATACATACCTATACATCTCAATGTACACATATATATACACACACAGACACATACATATATACCCATGCACACAATTCACACTGTCTGCCTTTATTCATTCCCATCGCCACCTCGCCACACATGGAATACCATCCCCCTCCCCCCTCATATGTGTGAGGTAGCACTAGGAAAAGATAACAAAGGCCCCATTCGTTCACACTCAGTCTCCAGCTGTCATGCAATAATGCCCGAAACCACAGCTCCCTTTCCACATCCAGGCCCCACACAACTTTCCATGGTTTACCCCAGACGCTTCACATGCCCTGATTCAATCCACTGAGAGCACGTCAACCCCGGTATACCACATCGATCCAATTCACTCTATTTCTTGCCCGCCTTTCGCCCTCCTGCATGTTCAGGCCCCGATCACTCAGAATCTTTTTCACTCCATCTTTCCACCTCCAATTTGGTCTCCCACTTCTCCTCGTTCCCTCCACCTCCGACACATATATCCTCTTGGTCAATCTTTCCTCACTCATTCTCTCCATGTGCCCAAACCATTTCAAAGCACCCTCTTCTGCTCTCTCAACCACTCTCTTTTTATTTCCACACATCTCTCTTACCCTTACATTACTTACTCGATCAAACCACCTCACACCACACATTGTCCTCAAACATCTCATTTCCAGCACATCCACCCTCCTGCGCACAACTCTATCCATAGCCCACGCCTCGCAACCATACAACATTGTTGGAACCACTATTCCTTCAAACATACCCATTTTTGCTTTCCGAGATGATGTTCTCGACTTCCACACATTCTTCACTGCTCCCAGGATTTTCGCCCCCTCCCCCTACCCTATGATTCACTTCCGCTTCCATGGTTCCATCCGCTGCCAGATCCACTCCCAGATATCTAAAACACTTCACTTCCTCCAGTTTTTCTCCATTCAAACTTACCTCCCAATTGACTTGACCCTCAACCCTACTGTACCTAATAACCTTGCTCTTATTCACATTTACTCTTAACTTTCTTCTTTCACACACTTTACCAAACTCAGTCACCAGCTTCTGCAGTTTCTCACATGAATCAGCCACCAGCACTGTATCATCAGTGAACAACAACTGACTCACTTCCCAAGCTCTCTCATCCACAACAGACTTCATACTTGCCCCTCTTTCCAAAACTCTTGCATTCACCTCCCTAACAACCCCATCCATAAACAAATTAAACAACCATGGAGACATCACACACCCATGCCGCAGACCTACATTCACTGAGAACCAATCATTTTCCTCTCTTCCTACACGTACACATGCCTTACATCCTCGATAAAAACTGCTTCTAACTGCTTCTAACAACTTGCCTCCCACACCATATATTCTTAATAGCTTCCACAGAGCATCTCTATCAACTCTATCATATGCCTTCTCCAGATCCATAAGTGCTACATACAAATCCATTTGCTTTTCTAAGTATTTCTCACATACATTCTTCAAAGCAAACACCTGATCCACACATCCTCTACCACTTCTGAAACCACACTGCTCTTCCCCAATCTGATGCTCTGTACATGCCTTCACCCTCTCAATCAATACCCTCCCATATAATTTACCATCCTCCTCGTAGACTCAGATTGGGGTGTCTAAATGTGTGTGGATGCAACCAAGATGTGAAAAAAGGAGAGATAGGTAGTATGTTTGAGGAAAGGAACCTGGATGTTTTGGCTCTGAGTGAAACGAAGCTCAAGGGTAAAGGGGAAGAGTGGTTTGGGAATGTCTTGGGAGTAAAGTCAGGGGTTAGTAAGAGGACAAGAGCAAGGGAAGGAGTAGCAGTACTCCTGAAACAGGAGTTGTGGGAGTATGTGATAGAATGTAAGAAAGTAAATTCTCGATTAATATGGGTAAAACTGAAAGTTGATGGAGAGAGATGGGTGATTATTGGTGCATATGCACCTGGGCATGAGAAGAAAGATCATGAGAGGCAAGTGTTTTGGGAGCAGCTGAGTGAGTGTGTTAATAGTTTTGATGCACAAGACCGGGTTATAGTGATGGGTGATTTGAATGCAAAGGTGAGTAATGTGGCAGTTGAGGGAATAATTGGTATACATGGGGTGTTCAGTGTTGTAAATGGAAATGGTGAAGAGCTTGTAGATTTATGTGCTGAAAAAGGACTGGTTATTGGGAATACCTGGTTTAAAAAGCGAGATATACATAAGTATACATATGTAAGTAGGAGAGATGGCCAGAGAGCGTTATTGGATTATGTGTTAATTGACAGGCGCGCGAAAGAGAGACTTTTGGATGTAAATGTGCTGAGAGGTGCAACTGGAGGGATGTCTGATCATTATCTTGTGGATGCTAAGGTGAAGATTTGTATGGGTTTTCAGAAAAGAAGAGTGAATGTTGGGGTGAAGAGGGTGGTGAGAGTAAGTGAGCTTAGGAAGGAGACGTGTGAGGAAGTACCAGGAAAGACTGAGTACAGAATGGAAAAAGGTGAGAACAATGGAAGTAAGGGGAGTGGGGGAGGAATGGGATGTTTTTAGGGAATCAGTGATGGATTGTGCAAAAGATGCTTGTGACATGAGAAGCGTGGGAGGTGGGTTGATTAGAAAGGGTAGTGAGTGGTGGGATGAAGAAGTAAGATTATTAGTGAAAGAGAAGAGAGAGGCATTTGGACGATTTTTGTAGGGAAAAAAATGCAATTGAGTGGGAGATGTATAAAAGAAAGAGACAGGAGGTCAAGAGAAAGGTGCAAGAGGTGAAAAAGAGGGCAAATGAGAGTTGGGGTGAGAGAGTATCATTAAATTTTAGGGAGAATAAAAAGATGTTCTGGAAGGAGGTAAATAAAGTGCGTAAGACAAGGGAGCAAATGGGAACTTCAGTGAGGGCGCTAATGGGGAGGTGATAACAAGTAGTGGTGATGTGAGAAGGAGATGGAGTGAGTATTTTGAAGGTTTGTTGAATGTGTTTGATGATAGAGTGGCAGATATAGGGTGTCTTGGTCGAGGTGGTGTGCAAAGTGAGAGGGTTAGGGAAAATGATTTGGTAAATAGAGAAGAAGTAGTAAAAGCTTTGCGGAAGATGAAAGCCGGCAAGGCAGCAGTTCTGGATGGTATTGCAGTGGAATTTATTAAAAAAGGGGGTGACTGTATTGTTGACTGGTTGGTAAGGTTATTTAATGTATGTATGACTCATGGTGAGGTGCCTGAGGATTGGCGGAATGCATGCATAGTGCCATTGTACAAAGGCAAAGGGGATAAGATTGAGTGCTCAAATTACAGAGGTATAAGTTTGGTTTGATTACTTACTGTATTTGTAATTATACTTTTGTGCAGCACCAGGAGGGAGATCTACACTCATTGGGCCCCATCTTTTGATTTTTCAGACAGTTGATCTTAATGGTCTGCTTTCTAAATTTTACTGTCATCTTATACTATTTATTTGATCTATCCACACAGTAGAATCAACACTTGATCTTAAGAGCATAGGCCTTATAAATCTTGAATGCTTCAGAATAAAAGTGTGGTGTGAAATCCCTGAATACTTTACCAGGAATTCATCAAGTATCAGATCCTTATACAAACACCACACTTTTATCCTGAAGCATTCAAGATTTATAAGGCCTATGCTCTTAAGATCAAGTGTTGACTCTACTGTGTGTATAGATTAAATAAATGGTATAAGATGTCAGTAAAATTTAGAAAGCAGAGCATTAAGATCAATTAGTATGGGCTGTGAAAGGTCTTTGAACTCTTTGTGATTCCACAGTTTCAGCTGCCTTGTAGGGTGTTGTTAGAATGCAGCAAGATTCAATTTGTGAAAGAATTAGTGCTGTGAATTATATCATCATTGTTTTTTCTTCTCTTTCCTTGAAGGTCCATAGGATCCAGTTGATTTCTATATTGTCAAAAAATGTTTATCAAATTTGGTGTGATTACTTACTGTATTTGTAATTATACTTTTGTGCAGTATCAGGAGGGAATTCTACACTCATTGGGCCCCATCTTTTGATATTTCAGACAATTGATCTTAATGGTCTGCTTTCTAAATTTTACTGGCATCTTATACAATTTTTTTTTTATCTCTACACACAGTAGAGTTAACACTTGATCTTAAGAGCATAGGCCTTATAAATCTCGAATGCTTCAGGATAAAAGTGTGGTGTTTGTATAAAGATCTGATACTTGATGAATTCCTGGTAAAGTATTCAGGGATTTCACCCCCACACTGTGGGATGGGCCCAGGCTGTTGGATTGGGTCGTTAGTTGACCAAGCTGTTGGAGGCTGCAACCCACAGTCCAGTTTAGCCTCCACAGCCCAGCTAGTCTGGTATGCTTTGTAAATATTATCCAGTGCACTTCTCTTCTGTGCATCCTTTTCTGTTTCTGATGATAAGAGGCAAGGTATGAAAGTGCTCAGGCCCTGGATGTTTAAGGTGTTCTCTCTTTTTGTGCATATTGCACCTTTGGATTTCAGAGGTAGTATTCTATAAAGTTATCCATATGGGCCTTTCATGCCACTAGGATGTTATTTTCATATGTAAATTGAGAACCATACCTTCAAGAATTTTCCAGGTACAGATTATGATATACCTTTCCCATCTGCACTCCAGGCAGAACAGCCCAAGATTTTAGTTGTTTCCAGTGATTTAGTTCCTTTACCACATTAGTATGGGCTGTGAAAGGTCTTTGAACTCTTTGTGATTCCACAGTTTCAGCTGCCTTGTAGGGTGATGTTAGAATGCAGCAAGATTCAATTTGTGAAAGAATTAGTGCTGTGAATTATATCATCATTGTTTTTTCTTCCCTTTCCTTAAAGGTCCATAGGATCCAGCCTACCATTCCTCTGCATTATGCAACCATTGTTATTATTACTCTGAGGTCTTTCACATTATTCAACTTGTTTATGGAAGCGTCTCTGCAGTATTCTGGATGAGTTGGAACATATCTGTATTGAAAAGCAAGTTATTTTTTTGTTATGCAGTTAGACTATGTTTATGTCTCTTTGTTGCCTTCCAGCAATATTTATCATAAGTATTTCATGAAAAGGAAATGATTTCTGTATATCATTAGTTATTAGTGTTAGGCAGTGGTTTTTGTTTATCATTAGCACTTTATAGTATTTTATTAGTATTTGAGTTGAGGCTATGATGTATGTATATCATCAGTTTTTGATGTTAGACAGTAATATTAGTATTTGAGTTCAGGCGATGATGTATGTATATCATCAGTTTTTAATATTGGGCGGTAATATATTCTATGTATATCATTAGTATTTCATGTAAGATATCTGATATCTGTTATGGTCCAAATTTGATAAAAGGTATCTAATCTCTGTAAAATGTAAGTATCTAATGTTAGGAACTGTAGCTCTATACATATGCAGTGCTAACATCATTCACTAAAGATGTAAGATTCTTATGTTTTCAGCACTAGATGTAACATCATTTTGATACATTGTCAGCATATCATGTAAAAGGCTTATCTCAACCTGTTAGCAGTCCTCGATGTCAAGGATGTTGTATATAGTACCTTCAATTTTTAATGCTAATATCTATTTTCTTGTCATTGGCAGATCCTGATGTTCAACATGAGAATGTGATAAATGCATTCAAGCTTTCCTAAATGACAGGCACAAGAAGGATATGGCAACTTTATCAGTACGAAGAACATTGTAACTACACCATTCAACAACTAACTTTGTAGCCACCTACAAGAAAACAGAAACAACACCAATTTAAACAAGTCTCTTATGACAAGACCAGAAATAGTAGCAGAAGCAGCTGAATAACAACAATAATAGTACAAATATTTAGTGACTAATAACAAGGGCATCAGATATAACATTAATAATAGCAGTAGAGTGACAATGGCATAAAAAAGAAACATTAGCAAGCAGGGTATAGTTAAAAAGAATTTAGAATAAAGCTTTAAACTTTGCTGAAAAATATTGTAGCTTGTGTTGATAATACTTTTTAAAATTCTCTTACCATTACTGCATTTCTTTATGACAAGGAGCCTGTTAAGGTCAAGAGTAAGTGCAGAGTGCATATATATATATATATATATATATATCATAATCATTCTATTGAGATTGTATATTTTCTTTGTGTGTCATCGTATTACAAGGCCGATTCAGATTTTTACTTGAAATGTTCATATATTCAAGAATCACTTTCTGTCAAAAGTTCAACGATGAACCCTGAACTAGCATATCACATATGGAAAGCGTGAGATGTAAACATTAATCCATATACCCTGGAAGTGATTGTAAGATATATGCAGGAAAATGTTCAGCTATTGATTCTGGAATTAAATACATGAATCACATTGGTTATTGTTGACAGTAGTAGATATTAGACCTAATTAGGAGACCAGCAGGATAAGGAAGCCAGCAGAGTGCTTGCAAGTACATGTAGAGAGAGCACTGATTCTTCATATGTAAGAGTATTGTAAACAAAAGCTGGAAGAAACATGGATAGTAAACTGAAACTCCCATAGCAAACTGGGTGTGGTATTTCAATCTGGATAAGAATGGGGAGGATCTGATGTTATCAGACCTTTTAGGGGAAGGCAGATGGGAACAGCTGCAGCACACTCCACCACACACTGGCTGTGAGCAATTCAGCTCACTTCAAATGACACTGAGTGACCTAGAGTTGGTTAGATCAACACTAGCACACCACTCATTAATTGTGTTCTCATCTGAAACATCACATCTACCATGGTTATCACTCCACCTCTGGTGCCCTTTCACTGAACATCTGAGGCTTTCAGGAGGTGCAGCTGTGGACTGCAGTATTGTTGTTACAAATTTTCACCAAGAAGAGAAGAAAAATATCTTTTTGAATATGGAAAGATAAGTTATATGCTTACATAAATTGGTGAGATCTTACAAAGTAAAGTTTATAGGGCTAGAAAAGCTTTACCAAATATTTTAGCCTTGAGAAGCACTGATGAGAAATTTGAATATTCGCATTCCCAAGTCTTCCCAAATGAGTGAGTTGGTTTTACACATGAGTTACAACCCAGGAGAGAAGCCATATGAATGTTTTCAGATCCAAAAAACTTTCTCAAGCAGGAACAAGTTAGAACAGCACATGACTGTGCATGTGGGAGGGAATTTATACCAGTGTTCACATTGTCAAAAGACATTCAAGCAGAGATGTGGTTTAGTGAAACACATGAAAGTTGGTATTGAAGAGAAGCCATGCGAATGTTCACTGTGTCAAAAGACTTTCTCATATGCAAGTTCTTTAGTGCTACACATGAGGGTTCATACAAGAGAAAAACCATATGAATGTTTACAGTGCCTAAAGACTTTTGCACAGAGGAGTCACATAGTGCAGGCACATGAAAGTTAATACAGGAGAAAAACCACATAAATGTTTACATTGTCAAAAGACCTTTGCACAGAAGAGTCATTTAGTGCAACATATAAAAGTTCATACAGAGGAGAAGCCATATGAATGTTCACAGTGTCAAAAGACCTTCAAATTAAGGAGTGCTGTAGTGAAACACATGAAAGTTCATTCACAAGAGAAACTGCATGAATGTTCATGTTGCCAAAAGTCCTTCTCAGTGAGGTGTAATTTAATGCAGCACATGAATATTCATACAGGAGAGAAGCCATATGAATGTTCACAGTGCCAAAAGAGCTTCTCACAGAGGAGTATTTTAAAGCAGCACATGAATACTCATACTGGGGAGAAACCTTATGAATGTTCACAATGCCATAAAGCCTTCTCACGGAGAAGTTTTTTAGTGCAGCACTTGAAAGTTCATACAGGAGAGAAGCCACATGAGTGTCCACATTGCCAAAAGACCTTCTCAGATAGGAGTGCATTACTGCAGCACAGAAGAGTTCATACGGGAGAGAAACCATATGAATGTTCTCAGTGCCAGAAGACCTTTGCTAAGAATAGTTCTTTGGTACAGCACATGACTATGCATACAGGAGAAAAACCATATGAATGTTCACACTGCCGAAAGTCCTTCTCAAAGAAGAGCCATTTAGTAGAGCACATAAGACTTCATACAGGAGAGAAACCATATGAATGTTCACAATGCCAAAAGACCTTTACACAGAAGAGTACTTTAGTGCAGCATGTGAGAGTTCATACAGGAGAGAGGCCATATGAATGTTCCCAGTGCCAAAAGACCTTCTCACAGAGGAGTCATTTAGCAAAACACATGATTCTTCATACAGAGAAATTCAATGAATGTTCACATTATGAAACATCCTCTCAAAAGAGTTCTTTTGTAGAACAGTTAAATGTTCATACAGGAAAGAAGTCATATGAATGTTTACAGTGCCAAAAGTTATTCTCTAGGAAAAGCAATATAGTGCGGCATTTGATTCTTCATACAAGAGAGAAGCCATTTGAATGTTCACAGTGCCAGAAGCCCTTCTCAAAGAAGAGCCATTTAGTAGAGCACATAAGGCTTCATACAGGAGAGAAACCATATGAATGCTCCCAGTGCCAAAAGGCCTTCACACAGAAAAGTACTTTGGTGCAGCACATGAGAGTTCATACTGGAGAGAAGCCATATGAATGTTCCCAATGTCAAAAGACCTTTTCACAGAGGAGTCATTTAGCAAAACATGTGATTCTTCATACAGAAGAGAAGTTTTATGAATCTTCACATTATCAAGCATCCTCTGAAGAGAGTTCTATAGTGGAGCACTTGAATATTTCTACAAGAAAGAATCCATATGAATGTTTACAGTGCCAAAAGTCTTTCTTTAAGAAAAGTAGTTTAGCACGGCACATGACACTTCATACAAGGGATAAGCCATATGAATCTTTTCAAAACCAAGAGTCCTCTCAAAATAGTGCTTTAGCAGAGCACTTGAATATTCTCACAGGAGAGAAACCATATGAATTTCCACAGTGTCATATATCTGAGGATGATTTGATATGTCACCTGAAAATAAAGAAGTCCAGTGGTCCTGAGGAAGTGAAACGTGAAGTTGGTAATGATGCAGAATCTCTCATTGTCAAGATGGAACCTTGGCCAAAAGTAGCACAGATTGTCCCTCAGTTATGCGAAAGGGTTGAGATGAATGATATTGACATCAAAGAAGAGTTCTGAACCTTATAATCTCAGTGCTGAAAACTAAAAGCTAGTGAATACAGATGTGATGAGTGAAATTCAGCATATGCAACATCAAATACAGAAGCAGCAACTCATTCAAGTCACTGAACACAACTTTGGATCACTTTGAAGATATCATTACACAGATTGTGTTCAAGGAATTCTACTGGACTCCATAATTTCCCTGAGTATCTGGTAACAGTTATTTAACACTTTGATTTAGAATTTTTTTTTCTTAGTGTATTTAATGCAAATTTTACTCATGATTACTAGCATAAAACACTGATGGAATGGCAGGGATCATTTAGTGCTGATTATTTGGACAAGGTAATTGAACATGTGTATTGTTGACAAAAGTGATAATGTTACATTATGTGAATTATATTTTTTATATTTATTCATAGTCGTCAGCTCTTCCAAACAATTTCTACATCACTTTGCACTCTTAGGGTCTTTTTAAAAGGATGCGTGTATTTCAAGTTTATATATTGGTATACTATTGATGTATCTTTATATATGTAGAGTTTTTCCTATTCATCAATAAATGAATGGAATGCATACCTTTCTTTCATACCTGTTCCCAGTTTCTTGCTGTGGTGAGGTAGCATCATGAACAGACCTCTGAACCATAAAGGAAAACTTCTGTTTTGTCTCCTTTGCTCTTTCTGTTGGGTATTGATAATATAGGATGGGAGGATTTGCAGCCTGTTCTCCATTCCTGCCCCCTCTCATTTATCTCTGTTGCCTTTTATAACATAAAGGTGATAAGTGGGTAGCATGCTTTCTTCCTTGTCCTGTTACATACTTCCTCTCCTAAAGTATTTCAGAATGACAGATAAAAGCCAATACTCCCTATATAGCATCTTTTTAACTCTGAAACTTCCCCCTTGCCCAACTAGATCTTTTCTCATTGTTCTACCCACATGTGGGTTGCTAGCATCCTATCAACAAAATCTTGCTCTTTATCGTTTGCATGTCACTTCACAACATGTAACTTGCACAACTTTACTATAGCTTTTTCTGTTCTTTATACAATGAAAATTCTCAGCAGCACTCCAGCGTATTGATTCCATCACAGCACATACTGTGGCCCGAGGGGTACCCACCTTTGTCTGAGTGGCATGTGTCATTGCCAGGGCCTTCATTCAGGATCCCATCTCTTTTTGTTGTAAATCATTCCACTTCGCTTGCAGCCAGGCATCAGCTTATTGTGAAACAAAGCTCAAAGCAATGGTATGCTCCAAGCAGCTGCACTACTGTTTGAGGAGAGCCAGATGGTTCCTAAGGCTGGGAGCCACCTCATTTCTATAGATACTGCAGTTAGACTTGGCTTTTTCTCTATTCATTTCTGCAAAATTTGTAGTCTTAAATCCATCCTCCTCCCTGCCAGGTACCATCTGTCTACTTCTCCCCAGATATCTCTCTAACTCAATTCTCCAATATTGTTTCTTTACAGTATCAAATCTTTATCTACAACCAATACCAGAAATTCCACATCAAGAGGGATATTTTTGTTTACTGTTAAGTACACAAATCTAACACTTGCCTTATAGATCTTTAGTCTCCCAATGTTGAAGCCATCTAGTTCAAAATTTCCGTAACATTTGCATCTTCATTTTAAAGTTTCCTTCGAGTTCCTCCAGCAATGTACAAATCGTCAACCATTATACTTCTTACCATTTAGTAGTACCTCCATCACATCCAAACATTGAAATCCTGTATGCAGGATACTGCAATGCATGTCACAAGGAATGGACAGGTTGTACCCCGAATGATCATAGTGGGGGCAAAGCTTTTTTTTTTTCCTCAGTGATCTGTAACAGATAATGAAACATCCAATACGAGTTCCTGACCATCACAACCATCCTTATAGCACTCTTGACTTCTTTTACCCTTATATCCTCCCTGGGGTAAAAGGTGGTAGGCATCCATCAACCAAGGAAGTGTACTACTGGTACTCTAGTTATGGGGAAGGTTAATGGCAGTTGTGCAATGAGTCAGCTATTTAGTGGCTGTCAAATGTTACTTCTTTGGCTAAGGAAGCTGTCTTTTCTTTCTGCCTCACTTATGCATAGGCTGCTTGCTTTCATTCCACAAACATTCAATCTCTCCTTCTCACACATAACCCTCAACATGTAGATCACATGACTCATATTTCATTTTCCTGTGATGAATGCAATGCACTATCCCTTCCTTTAGCTAAATCTTGTCATTATACACCCATCCCTTGATTTATGTGGGATCACTGTATGCAATATTGCTATTCTGCAAGGAACTTGCTTTTATAGTCCCTATTTTTGTCCTGTCAAAATTTGCTGCTATACATGTGTGTGATTGAAGCTGCACCAAAACTTCAGGAAGGGTTGGCGAATGGAGTAAGCATGGGTCCTGGTTTATTGGTTCGGTATATGTGATTTCTCTTTGTGGGAGGTCTCTGCAGAGTGTAATCCTTGCATAGAGGAAGGGATGGGTGTACTTGCCTGGAATAAATGCACTTACATGTGCTAATTCTGCCTCCTTAGGGCCAATTAACCACAGTTGTATCTTCACTTCCAGTTGGGCTTGCCAACCCCAAATCCTATCCCACCCACTTTTGAAATATCAATTTTAGCGCACTGGGAGGCCTTGGCAAACATTTCTTCCCTGCTTTTATATAGATTTCCTTGAGACAGATACTGGTTGAGATGCTTTTGGCTTTTCTGACTGTGTATTAGTTATCATATGATTTTTCTTTCCCCTCACTCTCTGTCATATTTTGACCACTCCTGATGTCTTTCTTATTAAGGAAAGCTTGGACTGAGACATGAAACTCTTATCTTCCTGAAATCCAGCCCACTTTCATTTCAGCTTGGAATCACCATAAACCATTCTTTTTAGATTTTAGCACACCTTCATAAAAAGGAAGTATGGTGATTTGACCTCTGCTGATAGATTACTCTGGTCCTTAACCTATAGCATCTCCAATAACTTCTGTGATTCAAACTTTCCTAATCTTTCTTCTTTTACACAATCAATCTGTAGTGATTTCTCCAACAGATTGAATTGCTTTTTTCAGTACATTATTTTTCTCTAATTCTGCTCTGCATGATTCTGCATCTAGTCCACCCCTCTCACCTCCCAGTGATATTTGCCTCATTCAGGATCATCCTTGTACTCTTTGAGCTTCAAGTGAGCAAGGAATATGGGTATATGCCTCCAAAGCAATAGTTGGAGGGGTTTGAGTGGTCTCCTTTCTTAATGATGGGCTCCACCAAATCCATGCTTCATGGTTTTTAAGTTGATGTGAAAAAGTGCTCAAGGATAGGTGAGAGAGGCGCACTTAAAAAGATTTGCCACCTGGGCAACACACTTTACTTATGTTGAGTTGGGAGAGTACTTTTTTTTGTAAGCCAGGCCTTAATAGAGATATAAAGATGGTTACTAAGGAGAAAGGGGAGACAAGGAAAAGTATACAAGAATTTTGGAAGAAATAGAAAACCTAAGTTTTAAAAAGGACCATGTTACAGTTGTTAGGAAAGACATGAGGGGGCAGAGAAGTCCAAAGGTTTGAGATGTAGAGAAAGAGACAGTCATTATAATGACACCCTTGAGTAGCCAGTTGTCTCACTATAATTATGTGACGGTAGCTTGACGAGCATTATATGATCTACCTAACAGTAGGAGGACACTAGCAGCCAGCTCTTGGAAGGAAAATCCAAAATAATAGCTGTAGAAGAGAGAAACTGAGCCGACACTGTGATGAAGGGCAAGTGGTTCAAGTTGTGAGATTATCCTGGGAGAGTTGCTGTGTCAGATTGCTTTAGAATCAACTTTAGCAAGGAAGTATAAGTTGAGTATCCCTCATCTGAAATGCCTGGAACCAGAAGTGTTTCAGATTTTGGATTTTGGAATATTTGAGACCGCAGTGAAGGGATGAAGGGAGCAGGGCTAATGATCCAATCAGAGAGTGAGACACCAAGGTGTCTGACTGGGAGACCATTACTTGCTGGGGAATATGGTCCCGCTGAATGCTGGAATCAGTATCTCCTGAGGAAGACAGTTGAACTGTCGAAATGTTGAGGTATATCTCAGCTCTAACCCATTTGTTTCCATACCATCCTGTTTTGCATATTTGTCATAATGGATAATAGATAATGAGATATATTGGGGATGGGACTTAAGTCTACACACAAAATCCATACAAATTTCATATACAATGTATACACATAACCCTAAGGTGACTCATCAATATTTTTCGATAATGTTGAGCATGAAACAAAGTTTGTGTAACTCAGAACCATTAGAAAGCTAAGGTGTCACAACCTTTGCCACCCACATGGATAACCTGTGGTTGTTTGGCATCACCTTCATTCCTTACTATGAATTCATATGCCACTGATAAACAATCATTTTGTTACACTTTCTCACACAGAGCAGAGAATAAGCAAAAAACAGTGAGTAATGCACTTAGGTCTAGCGGTGATGATGGTTTGTAACAAACTGGTGCCAAGTGAGCATCAAAGCCCAGCATAGGCAAGGTCAGGTGTGGAATTTTCAACTTGTAACATCATGTCGCTGCTCAAGAAGTTTTGGATTTTGGAGCATTTCGAGATTTCGGATTAGAGATGCTCAACCTGTATAACTAGAATCATCCCAGGTGTGAGAGTAGTATTTCCTACAAAGATAAATCAGACTTGTATTTTTATTATTATTATTATTTTGCTTTGTCACTGTCTCCCGTGCTAGCGAGGTAGCGCAAGGAAACAGACGAAAGTTTGGCCCAACCCACCCACATACACATGTATATACATACACATACACACACACAAATATACACACCTATACATCTCAACATATACATACATATACACACACAGACATATACATATATACACATGTACATAATTCATACTGTCTGCCTTTATTCATTCCCATCGCCACCCTACCACACATGAAATAACAACCCCCTCCCCCTGCTTGTGCGTGAGGTAGCACTAGGAAAAGACAACAAAGGCCACATTCGTTCACCTTCAGTCTCTAGCTGTCATGTATAATGTAGTGAAACCACAGCTCCCTTTCCACATCCAGGCCCCACAGAACTTTCCATGGTTTACCCCAGACGCTTCACATGCCCTGGTTCAATCCATTGACAGCACATCGACCCCGGTATACCACATCGTTCCAATTCAGTCTATTCCTTGCACGCTTTTCACCCTCCTGCATGTTAAGGCCCCGATCACTCAAAATCTTTTTCACTCCATCTTTCCACCTCCAATTTGGTCTCCCACTTCTCGTTCCCTCCACCTCTGACACATATATCCTCTTGGTCAACCTTTCCTCTCATTCTCTCTATGTGACCAAACCATTTCAAAACACCCTCTTCTGCTCTCTCAACCACACTCTTTTTATTGCCACACATCTCTCTTACCCTATTATTACTTGCTCAATCAAACCACCTCACACCACATATTGTCCTCAAACATCTCATTTCCAGCACATCCACCCTCCTCCGCACAACTCTATCTATAGCCCACGCCTCGCAACCATATAACATTGTTGGAACCGCTATTCCTTCAAACATACCCATTTTTGCTTTCCAAGGTAATGTTCTCGACTTCCACACATTCTTCAACGCTCCCAGAACTTTCGCCCCCTTCCCCACCCTATGATTCACTTCTGCTTCCATGGTTCCATCTGCTGCCAAATCCACTCCCACATATCTAAAACACTTCACTTCCTCCAGTTTTTCTCCATTCAAACTTACCTCCCAATCGACTTGTCCATCAACCCTACTGAACCTAATAACCTTGCTCTTATTCACATTTACTCTCAGCTTTCTTCTTTCACACACTTTACCAAACTCAGTCACCAGCTTCTGCAGTTTCTCACACGAATCAGCCAACAGCACTGTATCATTAGCGAACAACAACTGACTCACTTCCCAAGCTGTCTCATCCACAACAGACTGCATACTTGCCCTTCTTTCCAAAATCTTGCATTCACCTCCCTAACAACCCCATCCATAAACAAATTAAACAACCATGGAGACATCACACACCCCAGCCGCAAACCAACATTTACTGAAAACCAATCATTTTCCTCTCTTCCCACATGTACACATGCCTTACATCCTAGATAGAAACTTTTCACTGCTTCTAACAACTTGCTCCCCACACCATATATTCTTGATACCTTCCACAGAGCATCTCTATCAACTCTATCATATGCCTTCTCCAGATCCATAAATGCTACATACAAATCCATTTGCTTCTCTAAATATTTCTCACATACATTCTTCAAAGCAAACACCTGATCCACACATTCTCTACCACTTCTGAAACCACACTGCTCTTCCCCAATCTGATGCTCTGTACATTCCTTAACCCTCTCAATCAATACCCTCCCATATAATTTCCCAAGAATACTCAACAAACTTATACCTCTTTAATTTGAGCACTCACTTTTATCCCCTTTGCCTTTGTACAATGGCACTATGCAAGCATTCCTTCAATCCTCAGGCACTTCACTATGAGTCATACATGCATCAAATAACCTTACCAACCAGTCAACAATACAGTCACCCCCTTTTTTAATAAATTCCACTGCAATACCATCCAAACCTGCTGCCTTGCCGGCTTTCATCTTCCTGCAAAGCTTTTACTACCTCTTCTCTGTTTACCAAATCATTTTCCCTAACCCTCTCACTTTGCACACCACCTTGACCAAAACACCCTATATCTGCCACTCTATCATCAAACACATTCAACAGACCTTCAAAATACTCACTCCATCCTTCCCACATCACCACTACGTGTTATCACCTCCCCATTAGCCCCCTTCACTGACGTTCCCATTTGTTCCCTTGTCTTACACGCTTTATTTACCTCCTTCCAAAACATCTTTTTATTCTCCCTAAAATCTAATGATACTCTCTCATCCCAACTCTCATTTGCCCTCTTTTGCACCTCTTGCACCTTTCTCTTGACCTCCTGCCTCTTTCTTTTATACATCTCCCACTCAATTGCATTATTTCCCTGCAAAAATCGTCCCAATGCCTCTCTCTTCTCTTTCACTAATAATCTTACTTCTTCATCCCACCACTCACTACCCTTTCTAATCTGCCTACCTCCCATGCTTCTCATGCCACAAGCATCTTTTGCGCAAGTCATCACTGCTTCCCTAAATACATCCCATTCCTCCCCCACTCCCCTTACGTCCTTTGTTCTCACCTCATTCCATTCTGTACTCAGTCTCTCCTGGTACTTCCTCACACAAGTCCCCTTCCCAGGTTCACTTACTCTCACCACTCTCTTCACCCCAACATTCTCTCTTCTTTTCTGAAATCTCTACAAAGCTTCACCTTTGCCTCCACAAGATAATGATCAGACATCCCTCCAGTTGCACCTCTCAGCACATTAACATCCAAAAGTCTCTCTTTTGCGCACCTATCAATTAACACGTAATTCAATAACGCTCTCTGGCCATCTCCCCTACTTACATACATATACTTATGTATATCTCTCTTTTTAAACCAAGTATTCCCAATCACCAGTCCTTTTTCAGCACAAATCTACAAGCTCTTCACCATTTCCATTTACAACACTGAACACCCCATGTACACCAATTATTCCCTCAACTGCCACATTACTTACCTTTGCATTCAAATCACCCATCACTATAACCCAGTCTCATGCATCAAAACGATTAACACGCTCACTCAGCTGCTTCCAAAACACTTGCCTCTCATGATCTTTCTTCTCATGCCCAGGTGCATGTGCACCAATAATCACCCATCTCTCCATCCAATTTCAGTTTTACCCTTATCAAACTAGAGTTTACTTTCTTACACTCTATTACATACTCCCACCACTCCTGTTTCAGGAGTAGTGCTACTCCTTCCCTTGCTCTTGTCCTCTCACTAACCCCTGACTTTACTCCCAAGACATTCCCAAACCACTCTTCCCCTTTACCCTTGAGCTTCGTTTCACTCAGAGACAAAACATCCAGGTTCCTTTCCTCAAACATACTACCAATCTCTCCTTTTTTCTCATCTTGGTTACATCCACACACATTTAGACACCCCAATCTGAGCCTTCGATGAGGATGAGCACTCCCCGCATGACTCCTTCTTCTGTTTCCCTTTTGGAAAGTTAAAATGCAAGGAGGGGAGGGTTTCCAGCCCTCCGCTTCCATCCCCTTTAGTCTTGTATATATTTAGTATTAATGAGAAGGCCTTCATTAGGCCCTTAGTTACCTGTGCTGTCAACTTAAAACAAAACAAAACTTACTGTTCAGAAGAAAAGAAATTTTTAGACCTTAACAAGGCTCATAGTTTCATAGAGGCAAACTTAGCTATTTCTGTATTATGGGTTTCCAAGAAAGAGTGAATATTACAGTAATACCAAATATGTTCATTGAGTGAAGAGGTAGAGTAACAGAACTATCAAAAGAGAGACAAGTTGTGAGGAGTTTTCGATAGAAAAATGGGTAGAAGCTGGGCCTTGAAGGCATTAAACTTACCTAGATTTTATCTACCCACTGAGGTATCCTGTCCAAGTCTGAGTTTATTGAGGAAGTTAAGACGCAATGCAGATCGAGTGAGAGAAGGAGCAGAATTGAAGGATCTGGATGAATGCAGTGTTGAGTCATCAGCATATGAGTGCTTTTGGTTATTTGTTCAAAAGAAAAATCGTTGATGAAAAGGAGAAAAAGTGTAGGGGACAAGACAGAACCTTAAGAGGCACCACTGTTAATGGAGAAAGTGAGGAGGCTGATCCATCAACAACCACAGAGACAGATCGGCCAGAGAGGAAGCTAGATATGAAGGGAGAAAAGCGAGGAAGGGAAATCAAAAGAGGGGAGCTTAGAGAGGAGACCCCAATGCTACACCCTGTCAAAAGCTTTGGATGTGTCAAGGGTACCTACATAAGACTCCCAAATATCTTTCAGGGATGATGACTGGACAGCAGTATGATAAGAAAGAATATTACCAGTGGATCTTGCCTTACAGAAATGTACTGGTTATCAGAGAGATGACTGTGAGAGGCAAGGTGTCTAAGGATATGGGAGTTGTGGAGGGATTCAAAGACTTTGGAAATAGTTGATGTCAAAGCAGTAGGATGATAGTTAGAGGGGTCAGAATGGTCACCCTTCTTAGGGATAGGATGTATCAAGGCCTGCTTCCAAGATGAAGGAAAAGTTTTAATTTTTTAAACAGAAATGGAACAGACGAGCAAGCACAGGTGCAAGCTCAGAGGCACATTCTTTCAGGACACAGGGTTGGGTATCATCAGGACCATAATCCTTGCTTGTGTCCAGAGAGAGAAGGACTTTTCAGAAGTCCAAAAAGAGATTATGGGAGGAGAATAGGATTAGTAAGAGGAGCAATGGGGTGAAGGAATGGTAGAGTTTATGCAAAACCTGCAAATTAAAGGCATTACAAGATAATTGAAAAACTGGTCGTCAAAATTCCTACAGCACTCAGGGAAGAGATTCAAGATTAAAGAAGGTAAAGCTTAGTACATGAACTGAATTTTAGGTCACCAAATTTTCAACCTTATCAGCGAACTGAATTTTAGGTCACCAAATTTTCAACCTTATCAGCAGTGACCAAGTTTTTACACTTCAGGCAATCATATTGTTTCCTCAGTTCAAGTAACCTGACAGTGAGCTTTTCCTTATTGTATTTTCCCAATTTATAGCACTTTTCAGCACTGCAATATGAAAGTAGTTAACAAAAGAAAAAAATAGAAAAATACAAAAGTCCTATTTGGAAAGATGAAGCGATGACTTACAAAAAAAACATTCCCTTGCACATCAAGAGAGCCTCGCATTTCCTCAAATCCAGAGTGTTCCTTTAGCACACACAACCTAAGGGAACTTTTTCCCCCTTTATGTCACATTTTATAGCACTTTTCTTTATTATAATTTGAAACGGTATTAGCTAAATGCTTAAAGACACTCAAAAAATTTTTGCTCAAAGATGCAGTAATTATACACTGAAAGAACATAGCAAAAGATATTATATCTTATCAAGATTATCATTTATGAGGAGCACACAGGATTGCAGACTGCTAGGCAGGATGGCACCAAACTAAAGAAGGATGGTGCCAAGGAACTGGTAGAAGAAGGGACCTAGAACTCCATTCCAGCCAAGATTATCTCTGCTATTTGGGTAGCATAGCTCGAGGCATCCCAACCACCAAAGTAGTACTCATCCCAAGGAAAATTTGTTTAGAAGCTATCCAGGGATGTTCGCTGAGCTTTCCAAGAATCCCAGAGTTAGGGTTTTCAAGGGTAGTACAATGGGCATGCCTAGTTAGAAGTGTATGCATGATGGGGAAAGGGGAAGGCATCTCAGGTAAAAGAAATAAAATGTATTGGAAGACTGGTCATGACAGTTGGGAACTCTTGTTTGGTGTTTTTGTTCCAGATCTTGAAGGAGGAAAAAAGAGAGAGCTCCGACTCCATCGAGATTATTCTGAGTAGAGCCTAACCAATCCCTCTCATGTAAAGTGAAATCACCTGCATAGAGGACTTTTAGTGTTTGAATGAGTAGTGAGCAACCTTCAGCTTAATGGGAGAAAAAAGTGGCATTTGGCTTCAGTAAATGTGATCCATCACATTTTGAAAGCTATGTCTAGACATTTTCACTTCATTGATTATTCATGATTATGTCATCTTGACAATGTAACATTAAATCAGCATCCTCCACTGTCACACAACTATGCACTTGCTTCTGTGGCCAACTTAGAACTTTGCTGCTTCGGTGCCAGTTGTTTAGGTACAGTGCTGTTTGTTTGATTACGGTAACAGCTGTTTTAGGTATGTTGCATTTGTTTAGGTATAATCTCTGTTGGATGAGGTAGGTGCTGGTTATTTTAAGTATGATTTTGGTTGTTTTGGGATGTTATGGTTGCTCTGGACATAGTACCAGTAGTTGTAGGTACATTTCTGTGTGTTTATGTACAATGCCTGATGCTTAAGATGTGGTGCCAGTTGTTTAAAGTTTGGCACTGGTTGTTCCAATTATGGTACTGAATGCTTTAGGTATTGTTCCAGTTGCTTTAAGTAAGGTGCTGATTGCTCTCTTTATAGTACCTGTTGTTTAAGGTTTGATGCTGGTTGTATTAGATGTTGCAGTTTGTTTTTAGATAACATACTGGCCACTCTGTTTTTGGTGACAGCTTTTATAAGTAAGGTTCTGATTGATCTAGTTATGGTACCAGTGGTTTTAGTTATGGTGCTGTTTGTTCTAGATATGGTGCCATTTGTTTTGTGTATGGTACCAAGTTTTCTTTATTTATTTCATTTATTTGTTTTGCTTTGTCGCTGTCTCCCGTGTTAGTGAGGTAGCGCAAGGAAACAGACGAAAGAATGGCCCAACCCACCCACATACACTTATATATACATATATGTCCACACACGCAAATATACATACCTATACATTTCAATGTACACATATATATACACCCACAGACATATACATATATACACATGTACATAATTCATACTGTCTGCCTCTATTTATTCCCATCGCCACCTCGCCACACATGGAATAACAACCCCCTCCCCCCTCATGTGTGCGAGGTAGTGCTAGGAAAGACAACAAAGGCCCCATTTGTTCACACTCAGTCTCTAGCTGTCATGTAATAATGCACCAATACCACAGCTCCAAGTTTTCTATATAAGTATATTGTCTTGTTATAGTCATGCTGCTGTTTTTTCTAGAAATTGTGCCATGTTTGATGCTATGTTTGGTGCCAGTTTCAATTACTTTGCTGTTTCTAGGTACAGTGGTGGTAATTTTAGCAATGTGGGTGGTTCTAGGTGCAATACCAGTTGTAGGGTTGATGCTGGTTGTCCTGGATATGTTGTTGTTTATTCAAGGTGTGGTGCCAGATCTAGGTGTGATGCTGGATATTCCAGGTATGACGTCAGTTTTCAAGATACAATGCTAGTTGTTCTAGGTATGCTGATGTTTATTGTAGGTATGATGCTGGTTGTTGTAAGTACATTTTAAGTTGTTCCACGTACGGTGCTGGTTGTTTTAGGCAAAATGCCAGTCTTTCCATGTATGTTGCTGACTCTAGATATGTTGCAGGTTGTTTTAGGTATGTTGCTAATTGTTCTAGGTACAATGCTGGTTGTTGTAGGTGCAGTTCCAGATAATGTAGGTACATTGCCTCTTGTTCTAGGCATGTTACTATTTGTCCTTGGTACAGTGCATGTTCTAGGTATGGTGCCAGTTGTTTTAGGTACATTGCTGGGTGTCCTAGGTACAGTGTTGGCTGTTCTAGATATGGTACTGGTTTTTCAAGGCATGGTGCTGGTTGTTTTAAGTACTATGTTGGCTGTCTAGGTGTGGTGTCAGTTCTAAGTGTGGTCCCAGTTGTTCTAGGTATTATACTGGATGTTTTATACACTTATGTGACTATTCTACGTTTGTTGCCTGTTCTAGTTATGGTCCCTGTTGTTTTAGGTATGTTACTGGTTATTCTAGGTATGGTGCTGGTTGTTCTAGATTTGGTTATAGTTGTTCTTGGTATCGTACCAAATGTTCTAGGCACTCTGTAGGTTTTTCTGTTTGGTGTCAGTTTTTTTTAGGTATGTTGCTGGTTGTTCTTGGTACATTGTTGGATGTTCTAAGTACATTACTGGGTGTTCTAGGGTTAGTGCTGGTTGTTCTAGATATGATGCCAGTTGTTCTAGATATAGTGCCAGTTGTTTTATGCCTGGTGCCATTTGTTCTAGGTACAATGCTGATTGTTCTAGGTATGGTGCCAGTTGTTTTAGGTATGGCGCTGGTTGTTCTGGGTATGTTTTCGATTGTTTTAGTTATGGTGCTGGTTGGTCAAGGAACATTGCTGGTTGCTCTGTGTATGGTGACAGTTGGTCTATTACAATGCCAATTCAAGGCATGATGCTGGTTGTTCTAGGTATGATGCCTGTTGTTCTAGATATGTAGCCAATTGTTCCAGATAAGGCGCTGTTCCAGATAAGGCGATTTTCCAAGCGTAAATAATATTATACCTTTCTGTCTATGCTTGAGGGATTGCATCCTCAGTGATTTCATCCAATCTTATTAGTTTTTTTGCTCTACCATGTTAGTATGGGCTGTGACAGATCTTTGAACACTTTCTAACTTGGCAGTTTCTCCATCCTTGTAAGTCGATGTCAGTACACAGCAGTATGCTGTTTGTGAAAGCTTTAGTGCTTTGAAAACCATCATCACTCCTACATTGTCATGAAAGTCACCAGAATCCATCTTACCATCTTTTTAAGAGGAAACTGTTGCCCTTTTTTATCTCTTTTGCATTGTTGAATCATGATACGATGGTGTCTGCTTGTCCTGTACTGCATGTATTTTCTTCATTCTTACCATATCAGAGGAGTTGGAACTTATCCATGTTGAAAAGCATGTTGTTTTAGGTAAAGGGGCACATTTAAGTGGGAGACATGAGGGTACTTTCCCTCTTGAGCTGTACAATACATAATAAACTTACTCAGCAGTAATGATGAGTAGTATATTTTTACAATTATTTTAACTCTTTAGTCTCTTGAAAGGGGACTAAATTATTTTATTTATTTTAACTCTTTAGTCTCTTGAAAGGAGACTAAATGTATATCTATGTACATCTAACTTTTTCAGTGATTAATGGAAAATCGTCTGTTTCATCACCTTCTGAAAACAATTACACAATTCTCTAATAAAAAAATTTTTGTACTTACAAAAGTGTATTGATTCGTTTTATTAGTTATAGCTATTAGCTGTTTTATATTGTTAGATATTATAAATCTGTTTTTATTCTAAACTGGTTGCCAGATTTGTATTGAATTTACTTCTACACAAAAATTGGATTCAGTTTCATGTATGCAGTAAAACCTCTATTATTCTTTATTTTACCAAACAAAATCCTTAAAACAACATAGTTTTTCAATTTTTGTTGTTCAAAAAATTTAAAAGCATTTAAAAGTAGTTTGGGTTGTGAGCACACCATGCTACAGCAATTAGTGTACTGACCACCCAATGTTTTGTGGTGCTGGTGATAGGGTACTGTCTCCCATATGCTTTTTGGTGCTGTGTTGTTCACTGGTCTTGCATATTTGTGTATTTTGTGCACCCTGGATTATTGTGGTAGACAATGGTTCTTTTCAAGTATTGTCAGCAATCGCCTGACAGCTCCTTGAAGTTGTCTATGTTTAGCATGAGGTGCAAAAGGAACATTTTAAGCCTCAAAAAGAAGATGGAGTTGTGCAAGAGGTTGGCAAAAGGCAAGTCCAAGGAATTACACATAAATGACTTCCTATGAGTCCACGGGGAAAATGAAACACGAAAAGTTCCCAAGTGCACTTTCGTGTAATAATCACATCATCAGGGGAGACACAAGAGAGAAATACAACAGTCAGTTGATATACATCGAAGAGACGAAGCTAGGACGCCATTTGGTAAACATGTGATTGTCCAAAACATACAACGAGCGTTCATAAACTTATTTTACAAATCATCAGGGGAGACACAAGAGAGAAATATAACAGTCAGTTGATATACATCGAATAGACGAAGCTAGGACGCCATTTGGTAAACATGTGATTGTCCAAAACATACAACAAGCATTAATAAACTTATCATTTTACAAATCTTATCAAAAATAAAGTTATCTAATTTGTAAAGACCATCACTAATATTAAGATTATAATTCTTTGTGTATTTAATAATAGAAGATTCAATGATATTTCTCTTGGTAATAGAGTTAGAGTTAACAACTGAGATGGCGTTACTCCAGTCAATACAATGATCATAGATTTTAACATGATTAAACAAGGCATTTGATTCTTGTCCCATTCTTATACTATATTTATGTTGCTTAAGTCTAACAGAAAGATCCTTACCAGTCTGACCAACATAAAATTTATCACAGTTTCCACAAGGAACTTTATAGATGCAACCAAGAGAATTTTCTGGTGAATTCCTGATTAAGATATTCTTTATAGTATTATTGTTGCTAAAGGCAACATTTACATTAAAGGATTTAAGCAACATGGGAAGCAAAGTGAAATTATTATTAAAAGGGAGAACTAAAAGATTCTTGGTGTCAATGGGAGGTTTGGGCTCAACTCTATAAAATGATTTCATTGCTAACTTAAGGGATTTATCAATGAAAGATCTAGGGTACTTTAACTTAGATCCAATAGAATATACCTTCTCAAACTCATCATCAATAAACTCTGGACTGCAAATATGTAATGCCCTAAGGAACATAGACTGAAATGATGATAATTTAACTTTGTCATGTTGAGATGAGTAATAATGGATATATGAGCATACATTGGTGGGTTTTCTGTATATGCTAAACTTAAACTTGTTTCCTTGTCTATGGATCATGCAATCTAAAAATGGTAACATACCATTATTCTCATTTTCTACAGTAAATTTGATGGAAGGTACTAAATTGTTAAGTAAGGGGAGAAATATTTGTAAATTTTCATTTGTTGGCCAAACACAAAGAACATCATCTACATACCTAAACCAAATTGCATTAGAAGGTAAGATATCCTTTAGTAATTTTGTTTCAAAAAATTCCATATAAAGATTACTTAGTACAGGTGAAAGAGGGTTACCCATTGCCATACCAAATTTTTGAGCCTAATAATCTCCATTAAATTGAAATACACAATGTTTTATACACAATTTTATCAGCTCAATGAAATTAGACTTTGAAACTGGTAAATGAATATCATCCAAGACATCAAATAAATATTCTAAAAGGTTATCAACTGGAACTTTAGTGAAAAGTGAGGAAACATCAAAGCTAACTAGTTTGAAATCAAAATTAATATTGATATTGTTTAGCTTGACTAAATCTACATTGTTCATGATATTAGAATTTGATACCTTACCCACTAAGTGGGTAAGGTATCAAATTCTTAAGGTATCAAATTCTTAAGGTATCAAATACCTTACCCATTAAGTGGGTAAGGTATCAAATTCTTAAGGTATCAAATTCTTAAGGTATCAAATACCTTACCCATTAAGTGGGTAAGGTATCAAATTCTTAAGGTATCAAATTCTTAAGGTATCAAATACCTTACCCTTTAAGTGGGTAAGGTATCAAATTCTAATATCATGAACAATGTAGATTTAGTCAACAAGCTAAACAATATCAATGTTAATTTTGGTTTCAAACTAGTTAGCTTTGATGTTTCCTCACTTATCACTAAAGCTCCAGTTGATAACCTTTTAGAATATCTATTTGATGTCTTGGATGATATTCATTTACCAGTTTCAAAGTCTAATTTCATTGAGCTGATAAAATTGTGCATAAAAGATTGTGTATTTCAAATTAATGGAGATTATTATGCTCAAAAATTTGGTATGGCAATGGGTAACCCTCTTTCACCTGTACTAAGTAATCTTTATATGGAATTTTTTGAAACAAAATTACTAAAGGATATCTTACCTTCTAATGCAATTTGGTTTAGGTATGTAGATGATGTTCTTTTTGTTTGGCCAACAAATGAAAATTTACAAATATTTCTCCCCTTACTTAACAATTTAGTACCTTCCATCAAATTTACTGTAGAAAATGAGAATAATGGTATGTTACCATTTTTAGATTGCATGATCCATAGACAAGGAAACAAGTTTAAGTTTAGCATATACAGAAAACCCACCAATGTATGCTCATATATCCATTATTACTCATCTCAACATGACAAAGTTAAATTATCATCATTTCAATCTGTGTTCCTTAGGGCATTACGTATTTGCAGTCCAGAGTTTATTGATGATGAGTTGGAGATGGTATATTCTATTGGATCTAAGTTAAAGTACCCTAGATCTTTCATTGATAAATCCCTTAAGTTAGCAAAGAAATCATTTTATAGAGTTGAGCCCAAACCTCCCATTGACACCAAGAATCTTTTAGTTCTCCCTTTTAATAATAATTTCACTTTGCTTCCCATGTTGCTTAAATCCTTTAATGTAAATTTTGCCTTTAGCAACAATAGAATATCTTAATCAGGAATTCACCAGAAAATTCTCTTGATTGCATCTATAAAGTTCCTTGTGGAAACTGTGATAAATTTTATGTTCGTCAGACTGGTAAGGATCTTTCTGTTAGACTTAAGCAACATAAATATAGTATAAGAACAGGACAAGAATCAAATGCCTTGTTTAATCATGTTAAAATCTATGATCATTGTATTGACTGGAGTAACGCCATCTCAGTTGTTAACTCTAACTCTATTACCAAGAGAAATATCACTGAATCTTCTATTTTTAAATACACAAAGAATTATAATCTTAATATTAGTGATGGTCTGTACAAATTAGATAACTTTATTGTTGATAAAATTTGCAAAATGATAAGTTTATGAATGCTTGTTGTATGTTTTGGACAATCACATGTTTACCAAATGGCGTCCTAGCTTCGTCTCTTTGATGTATATCAACTGACTGCTATATTTCTCTCTTGCGTCTCCGCTGATGATATGATTATTACACGAAAGTGCACTTGGGAACTTTTCGTGTTTCATTTTCCCCGTGGACTCATAGGAATATCTTGATCACGCACAAAATTGTGATCCTTTCCACCATAAATGACTTCATCATTTGCTTGTTTGCATATATTTATATGTCCTTGTGAAGTACTTATAAATGTGTAAAATATTTTGAGATATTACAACTTCTGAATTATTTGATATTCTAAAATCCCTAATATTACTGAAAATCATGTTATCTAGAATAGCTGATTCCCCCAAGCATATCGGATAACAGAGGTTTTACTGTATTTGACTATCTATGATTGAATTTATTGTTTAAATAACTCAAAAGCATGAAGTTCTGTAAGATACAATATTCCCATATGTATCACTCTTTTATTAAACTTTTCATCATTGTGCTTGATTTGCTGTCTGCCAGTGGCCTGTTAGGAGAGAGGCGCTAAAGTCTAAGTAGTGGCACTGAAGTTCACCACTTGTGGAGACTCTTTTGCCTTGGGCACCGCCATGGAGAAGTTCCTGGAAGAAACAGGCATCAGAGATGTAGATAGAGGGATAGCTCATTGTGTAGGCAACTTCATAATCCCCTTCCATATTGACCGCATCCCAGAAACAAAACTCTTTTGGTGGCCTAGAGGAAGATTTTTTTTATGGTTGTGAATGTTATTAGGGTCTTCTACTGATGAGACATTCATACTTATTCTAGTATCATCTTCAAAGAATGATACATATCTGTGATTCATGTTTGTGTCAATCTCAGATATAAAAGTGAGGAACAAGAGGGGTGCAACTGCAAGTACAATTCCTTGGGGGACTGAGCTGTGTACCTTGAAGGCACTGGAAACTGCCTGACTTACAACAAACTATTGTGATCTGTATTTAACAAGTTGTATATCCATGATCTACTTTTGCTGGTTATCCCAGTCTTACACATTTTATGTGCAGTAACACCTTGGTCACATTTATGAAATACACTTTCATTTTGTTAGTTCTTTAGGGCTTCAGCAATTTTATTTCTGTGGTCAAGCAAATGATCTTCCTACCCTAAAACCATGATGTCCTAGGTTATGTAGATTACTTGATTCCATAAATATAATGAGTTTACTTCTTAAGACTAAACAACTTCAGTAATATGCTATGTCTTTGCTATTGGCCTGTAGTCTTCTTGGATTGTTATTGATTTTTGTAGGTCATCAGTATATGATGTAAGGTGTCTGATCTCTGTTTATAGTCAGTATTTGATAATAGGTATCTGATATCTTTATATCATCAGTATTTAAGATAAGGAGCCTGATCTTTGTTCATGTTCGATATTCAATGATAGGTATCTGATCTCTTTATATCGTCAGTATTTGATGTGAAGGATTGTTTGTCTAAATACAAAAAAAATGCAGAGTTGAATCGTATCCCTGCACATTCAATAATATCAATCATTAAATATCTGAGATTCTTACATTGTCAGAACTTGATGTTAATGACCTCATCTTGGTATAATGTCATTATGTAATGTAAAAGTCTTATCTCTACCTGTTGGTAGCCCATCATGTTAAGGGTCTCATCTGTATAACCCTGAATATCCAATGCTAATTCTTTCACATCATTGACAGGTCCTGGTGTTTAACACAAGAATGTGATGTATGCCTCCAATCTTTCCTGACCAACAAGCTGCCATAGGAATGAAATTTGGCAAGTGTTGCAGTATGAAGAGAAGAGCATTATAACAATAACATTCTACATGTATACTACCAGCTACATGAAAACAGAAAAGGTACCAATAAACATGTCTGTAATAAAAAGAACAGCAACAACAGTAGATACAGTTGAAGAACAATAATGACTGAGAAAATATAAAAACAAGCAAGAAATAGTATTGATAACAATGCTATAGTGACATTAACAACAGAAACACCATTGATAAAGACAAAAGGGTGACATCAGTAACAGAAGCAACAAAAACAGTATTAATGACAACAGTAGAGTGATAATGACAAAAAGGGCACATTAAATGAGAATGTGGTTAAGAAATTGAACTTAGGTATTTATACTACCAGCTCCATGAAAGCAGAAATGGGACCAATATGCATGTCTGTAATAAAAAGAACAGCAACAACAGTAGATACAGTTGAAAAACAATAATGACTGAGAAAATATAGAAACAGAAGATACAGAAATAGTATTGATAACAACACTATAGTGACAGTAACATTAATAAACATAAGCATTAATAAAATCAAAAGGGTGACATCAGTAACAGGAGCAACAGAAACAGCATTAATGACAACAGTAGAGTGACAGTGGTATAAAAAGGACACATTAGATGAAAATGTGGTTAAGAAATTGAAGGAAAGGATTTAACCTTTTACCTAGAAAGTCTGTAATTGATATTCTGTTTATCAAACTTCATTTTTATCAAAATTCTGTTATCAAAGCCACATTTCTTATGGATAAAGAACCTGTTAATATCAAGTACAGTCAGGCTGCTCATATTATGTCTTAAAACTCTGTTAATGGGACTTTGTATTTTATCTGAGAAATTGTCTCCTTACTATGTCTCCTTACTATTTTGCAATTAAAGTTCATATATTCAAATATCTTTGTTAATGACAACTTTCTTCCAGAAATTCCACATGAACTATGAATGGTACATCACATATGGAAAGTCTGAGATGTAAATGCTTGTCCATGTCCTCTGAAGGTGATTATATGAGATATACAAGAAAATGTTCTACAAATTATGTTGGTATTAAGTACAAAAATCAGTTCAGTTATTGTCAACAATAGTAGAAACCTGACTTAAGTGGAAGACCATCAGGGTAAAAAGCAAGCAGTCTGCAGGGAAGAAACTAATGATTTTTCATGTAAACAAAAGCCAGGAGAAGTATAGGTAGTAAATTGGAACTGCCACTGTTAACCGGGTGTGGTGTTTCAATGTGTGGACAAGAAGGAGGGAGGGCCTGACCTTCTGTAACTTTACTGGGGAAGGCAGACATTGACAGCTGCTACACTCTCCACATGATTTGTGAACAGTTCAGCTTTCTCCAGTTGACTCTGGTTGACCTAGAATTGGTTAGGTTGGTAGCAGCAAACTACTTACTCATCTTATGAACATCCCATACACCACTTCTGCCAAGATCATTCATTCCACCTCTGGTGCTCACTCATTGAATATTTGAGGCTCCCAAGGCTGCACCTGGGGACTGTGATATTGTTATGTTACATCATGAAGGACATCTGACTGGCATTTCATGTCTGTAAAAAATTCATCAGGAAAAAAAAATATGAAACTCACAGGTAAGAAATCTTACATGAGTTAGTCATGCTAGAAAAGTTGTGCCTTATATTATAGTCTTGAGAAGTGTACAAGAGAAACAACATGAATAATCACAGTGCCGAGTCCTCCCAGAAGAATGATTCAATTCAGCACATGAATATTTATACAGGAGAGAAGCCACATGAATGTTTCCAGTGCCGAGAAACCTTCTTGGACAGGACTAAATTAGCACAACACATGATTGCACATACTGAAGAGAAACCATATCAGTGTTCACTCTGCCAAAAGACCTTTTCACAAAGGGGCTATTTAGCACAGCACATGAGAGTTCATACAAAAGAAAGGCCATATGAATGTTCACAGTGCCAAAAGGCCTTTTCTCATAGGAGCACTTTAGTGCAGCATATGAGGGTTCATACAGGAGAGAAACCATATGAATGTTCACAGTGCCTAAAGACCTTCTCACGTAGCAGTCATTTAGTGATGCACATGGCAGTTCATACAGGACAGAAACCACACAAATGTTCCTATTGCCAGAAGCCCTTCTCGATGAAGAGTAATTTAGTGCAGCATGAGAGACTTCATACAGGAGAGAAGCTATATGAATGTTCACAGTGCCAAAGGTCCTTCTCACAGAAGAATTCTTTGATGAAGCACATCAAAATTCATACAGGAGAGAAACCATATGAATGCTCACAGTGCCAAAAGTCATTTGCACAGAAGAATTCTTTAGCAAAGCACATCAAAATTCATACAGGAGAAAAACCATATAAATGTTCACAGTGCCAAAAGTCCTTTTCCATGAAATGTTACTTAGTGCAGCATGTGAGAGTTCATACAGGAGAGAAACCATACGAATGTCCACAGTGTCAGGAGACTTTTTCACAAAGGAGTACTTTAGTGCAACACTTGAAAGTTCATACAAGAGAAAAACCTTTTGAATGTTCCTATTGCCAAAAGACCTTCTCACGTAGGAGTCATGTAGAGGTGCACATGAAAGTTCATACAGGAGAAACACCATATAAGTGTTCACATTGCCAAAAAAACTTCACAAGAAAGAGTTCTTTAGTGCGGCACACAAGACTTCATACAGGAAAGAAGCCTTATGATTGGTCACAGTGCCAAGAGACATTTTCACAGAGTAGTTCAGCAGAGCATATGGAAGTTCATACAGGAAAGAAGCCATATGAATGTTTACACTGCAAAAAATGTTTCTTCCACAGGGGATACTTTATGAAGCACATGTCAGTCCATAAAGGAGAGAAAACTTATGAATATTACCAATGCCAAAATTCCTTTTCTCAAAAGAGTGGTTTGGTGGAACACTTGAATATTTGTACAGGAGAGAAACCTTATGATTTCTCACAGAGCCAAACATCTGAGGACAATTTGATGCTTCACCCATCAGTAAAGAATTCTAGCAGTGCTGAAGAACTACAAGATTGTAGTGCAGAATCTGTCAAAAATATGCCTCACAGTCAAGAACTATTAACCAACACTGGCCCTTATTTGTCTTTAAGGGCTGAGATTGGCAATATTGACATTGTTAAGGAAGAGGTCTGATCCCTATAAAGTTAATCTCACTCATATAAAACCTCTCTGAATATGATGACTTAAGGAAAACTCATTGCCATTCTGCAATTCATCAAATCACAGAGCAGCAACTAATCCAAGAGCTGCTAGACAATGGAGCATTGAGAAGATACATGAATTATGTCTTGTCTAGGGAAAACATTGTGTCACCTCCATCATTTTTCTCTGTACAAGTAACAGTTATCTAAAACCTGTTTGTGCTAGAGGAAGGCAATTTTTACACCTTGAGTCAGTTTGGTGATATTTTTTCTTGGTTATCTTTGTATCATATTCATGATAGCAGTAAACTAGTGTTAAGCCATTGGTGGAAGAGCTGGGTGTGAGGTTAATTGAACATGGTTATTAGGCTGATATATATATGGTAGAAATTGTAATGTACAATTAGTTATTTATTGATACAAAGATCGAAAGATATCTTTAGTTATTTTTGCCAAACAACGTTTACAACACATTTAATTGTTACAGTCTGCTTTAGAATGACGCTTATATTTCGAGCATACATTTTAGTATGCTATTAGTCTATGCTTATGTACCTGGTGCTGCTTTTCCTATTCATCAATAAAGACTCTAATTATAAAGAAGTCTTCCATACTTGTTTGCCAATTCCTGCTTAGCAAAGTTGCACCTTGAGCAGACATTTGACCGAGCTGTAGAAGAAAATGCCTGGTTGATTCTGTCCATCCCTACTTTTGGAAAGTAAGATCACAAAAGAAGAGGATTTTCAGCTCCTCTCTCTGGCCTCTCATAGTTGCATTCTACAATTTCAGGAGATACATAGTCATATTATTTCCTTCTTACATATATCATTAAAGTATCTTCAGAATTGCTCTTTTTATAAATACAACTTTATTACAACACATAAAAGTTAAGAGAATATTGAAATTGCATTTGGCACTTTGGCCATTACAGACGTTTTCTGTGTACACCATACTGTTACTGTTCATTCACATACCCAAACTATGTTTCATACCCAGTGCCTGTGTGCTTCTGATATTATGTTGTAATCTGTTTCACTCATCTGTAACTCTGTATCAAAACCAACACTTTATCGTGTCTTTTTGAATCTGTATTATTGAAACATTCTTTATGAATATTAACATATCATCATATGTATGTATGGACAAGGGTCTACTCACTTCTTTTCATTTAATGTAAATTGCTTATCCTGATCAGTTAATACCTCCCTGAGTACTGCCACTGTTGACTCTACATCTATCAAGGCTTCTTCTGCAGACTACATATCACTATGTTTTATGGGGCCAGCCTATGGGTAGGAGATTTGTGTAGTTTACTAAGGTGAATATATATATGTTTTGCATCTAAGAAGCTGGTACAGACATACCAATATTATTGGCTGATAGGGCTCATTTATCACTGGAATACTTCCTGGTGGTAACTTTCACCCATCCCTTTGATATAGAGCATTGACAGACCCAACATGAACTGTAATACATTAGTGTATCAGCTTGTACCCCTGGCCAAAAGAAATTATGTAAAGTCTTCTCTGTTGTCTTTTTTGCACCTAAGTGACCCTCAAAAGTATATGTATGAGTTGGTTAAAATACTCAATTTCTGAACTTTTTGTTGGCACCACCACCTGATGTACCCAGTCTCCTTACTTTGTTCCTACTGTAAATCCATGTATAGCATACCCCTGCTATATAGAAATAGTGCCTCTTTACTTATTTGTCTTCAGTGCCATGGTTTCTTCCAACATCTGGACTAGTGCAAGTGTAATGTCCTCCTCTTGGCTCTTCCAAAGTTCTTCTGTTGAAATTATTGGTGGAGATCATGGCTTGCTCGCTTCCCCTCAGTGGCTCCTGCTTTCCACAGCACACCCTTTTTGATCAGATTGAATCATGTCAGCATTGGGGTTTGAAGGTTCCCTGACTTTAGTAAGGTTGCCTAGATAAAATTAAATCACATACTGGGCTAGTCATGCAGGTTGCCCTTGTATTATGGAGTATCTGCCTTGCCACAAATTGTGGGAACTCTCCTCACAAGTTTTACACAACTTATACACAAGTTTTGGTCTTGCCTTTGAGATTCCTTCCTTCACTAAGTATGAATCTCTACTGTCAAACAACCAGTGTTCCTTGGCACCTTTATATTCTTCTCATTTAGACTACCTTTGATGACTGGCATCTTTTTAACTCCAGATACATCCTTCAAAACTTGATGTGTCCCATCTCCTCTTAGTTTCATGATGTTTACATTTCTAAGGCTGCATACATATCTGGTGATTTGCCCACTACCACACATACAGCATTTGGTTATCTGTCTACCACCATGCATAGAGCATTTTGTGATATGTCCACCACCATACATACAACAATATCCTCTCTTGGTTGGGTGTCATGTTTCACCTTTCCTGCTTGTCCCTGGTTCTCTCTCAGAAGTGCGTTTGAATTTTTGTCCACATTTTACTTCCTCTTGATATGTACTGCACCCGCTTTTCCTTATGCTGCTCATTTTATAGTTCTTGTACCTATAGTCAAGCCACGTTATTTACCCTTTCTTGCAGTGTGGCAATACTTCTCTTGGTTTCCATATTTCTCACACAATACGTGTACCAGAAACCCTTGACTTACTTCTGCTTGCTTACCTTGGTTATATATGTTACACTTTTAATCTCAAGATATTTTTATAGTGACCCATTTCTTTCAAAGTCCCCATCCTCATATTGTTTCAACAAGTTCTGCCACTCCAGCTACATCAGAAGGCTTGCATTCACCAAGCAACTGCACCTTCCTAGATCAGCTATTACAGAATTGCTTCCTCATCACTACACTTGACATTCCTTTCATATGGAGGCCCACCTTTCTCTAGCTTATGTAATTTTTTCACATAATTCTGCGTCCTATTAACAAATTGTTAGACCAGTTGTTCCTTCATGAATCTTGATAAACAGACTTTCTGCCATAAGGATGAACTTCAGTAGTGCCTCTATTTCCTGCTCTAAAGATAAACCTCTTCAGTAGTGCCTCTTCTGCCATAAGAACGAACCTATCCAGTAGTGCCTCTTTATCTGCTACAAGGTTGAACCTCTACACTAGTGCCTCTTCTTCTATCATAAGGATGAACCTCTTCAGTAAAGCCTTTTGTCTGTCAGAAGAATGAACCTCTTCAATAGTTCCTCCTCGATTGTGTCATAGACCACCACTGCTGTCATCCAAATGATAGTATGTATGTAAGGCTTTACCTGTGTACAAGGACAAATCTCAGTAAATAAATTAAACTTTGGAAATTTAGGCACCTTTATCTGGAATGACCCTGACCCAGTCAATGAAATACCGTCATCACCAGCCCTTTTCTTCATGTCAGTGCATTTCTAATGTTAATACTTCCCACTTTTCAGCTTACTAATACTGTGCTTTCTCTTTCTTATTCTTTGTGATCTTCTTGATGAATTCTTTCAGATCCTCAAATGAATAACTTATAGACTTTCTTATTTCATATAACTTACTCACATTCATGATATTTTCTGACTGTTTCTTTGTATAGAAAACATTAAGAGGGGTTACAGCATTAATGCCTGTATTACAAGGACGTAAACTAATATGCAGTCATACATCTCTCCTATGTCACAGGTAACCAAACAGATCACCTTTGAATATTGTAATACTGTGCTTTCTCTTTCTTATTCTTTGTGAACTTCTTATTCTCGATGAACTCTTTCAGATCCTCAAATGAATAACTCATTGACTTTCTTATTTCATATAACTTACTCATATCCATGATATTTTCTGACTGTTTTTTTGTATAGAAAACATTAATAAAAGTGGTTACAGCATTAATACCTGTATTACAAGGACATAAACTAATATGCAGTCGTACATCTCTCCTATGTCACATGAAACCAAACAGATCACCTTTGAATATTGTAATACTAGAGCCCCCCCATCATAAATGTCACGAACAAGACTAAATATCCTAGGTAGACATTAAGTTACTGGTTCTACTCTTTGTGAAGAGGAAATTACATAAATGGTAATGATATAAAACACAGTATGACAAGCAATCCATAGCTTATGACAAAAATATCTTACATCAGTCTAATCAGAAAGTCTTATTCCTGTACAGGAGGAATTAAATGCCCAACAGTTCAGAGGTTGACCACAACTTCAGCTGGTCATTAGTTCAGGCCCTAATTCAAAACTTCAGTGTCTCAAGAACATTCTCTAGACCAGTGTTGTCCAAACTTTTATGCCTATTGTACCCCATGTTACTTTTTTCTAACCATTAAATACTCCCATGACTGATTAAACTCAATATTTGGAAGGACAGTTCAAATTATTTCAAAGGTTATTATTCAGTACACTAAAGGGAAATGACTAATGAAATAATATAACAATGCTTGAAAATTACTTACAACTCTCTGTAAAATGTGAGGTTGATGTTCACCGATGATTTTTGCCATTCTGGGTGGTAGAGGCTACTGCAGTGATCAGGTTTTCTTCCAGCTTTACATTTAGTCTGTTTCTCTATTTTGACTTGATATTACTCATTGCAGAGAAAGATGCCTCACAAAGGTAGGTAGATCCAAAGGGCAGAAGGTTTTCCAAAGCCTTCTTTTTTAGGTCAGTGTTTTCCTTCTTTACACAGCTCCAAATCCGTGTGAGGGTTAAGCTTCCAAATATCAGTTTGAGGCCACAATCTGAACAAACTTTCAACTGTGCTTCCTGAAGGCAAATAGGAAGCTTCTTCATATTATTTTCAGGTAGGAAGAATTGAGTTCTAACCCAATCCAGCCATACAGATCTCTCATATATTTCAAAAAAGTAAGATTTAAAAGCACAAATATGGTTGATCAAATGTTCCACAATAACTGGTTTCACTGTCTCTCTCTCACCATCTTTACTAGAAAAATAAGCATCTGACAGAGGAAAACATGTAAAATCTTTCCCTGAGCATATCTTCTTCCACAACTCTATTTTCTTTTGAAAACCACCAACTATATCATATAAGTTGAGAATGTTTATATCATTGCTCTGCAGAGACAAATCTAACTCATTCAGTTTGCTAAATTTGTCGGCAAGATATGCCAGTTTTGCAAGCCAAGTAGTGTTTTCAAAAAATGTGGCAAAAGATCAATGTTCTGATAAAGAGCCTGCCCATCTTGCAACTCGAACAACCTGGCAAGTACCAACATGTTGACAGCCAGCACACTTCTGTGTGTAGTAATAGCTCTAAGTGCTCTGACCCTGTGCTTTCACACAGTCTGTGAAACAGGCGAGCATGAAGTGGCCTTGACTTTATAAAGTTGATTACTTTGACACCATCACTCAGTATCCCATGCAACTCTGAACTCATTTTTTCTTGGATGCTGAGGATTCTCTGTAAATGATGCAGTGAGTCCACTCCACATCAGGTTTTTCCTTCTTAATCCATGCAACAAGTCCCTTCACTTTCCCGGTCATGGATGCAGCAGCTGTACATACTCTAATGTAAGATTTCCAAATAAGCCCTTGTTCAACGATGAACTGATTTATGACACTGAAAATTGCTTCCCATGTTTTGTGTTCTAATTCTTCGCAAAAAAAAAAATATATGTTCATTTATATCATTTACATCAATGTATCTCACAAATGAGACATTAGTCGATTCATCAAGTTGAAGTGAAAAAGATTGTCTTGTTTTGAGCTTGTTCACAACTTGATCAAAAATATCTGTACTCATTTCAGAAAGTTTGGTGGGACAAAGAAACAGCCTTTAGTTGGTAAGCTGCCTTTTATCTAGCATTTTTTTAGCCATCACAACTGCAGCTGGCAATATCAGTTCTTCAGCGATGTTAAATGGCATTTTATCCTTAGAAACTACTAAAGATACAGCTAAAGATGCTTGTAGAGCTTTACTTGATGTTGCAGAGGCTTTCTTAATTGTAGTCTGGGAGCACTTAAAATCAGAAAGTTTTCTTTTAGAAAATTCCATTGGTTTGCCAATGTGACACTGATGTTTTGTGTTAAGGTGATGTTGGAGGTGAGCTGGTTTCATACTACAGTTGCCAACTTCTCCCCACAAAAGAAGTACAAAGCTTCTGGAGGATCAGAATTCATAGAAGTAAATCTAAAAAGCAAATAATCTTCCTTGTATTGCTAATATTTAGGTAGGTTTGATTTCTTTTTCTTCACAGTTGCTTGATTTTCTTCATTTGCATTGCTGCTGCAGCTGCTACAGTTATCACATTTTAACCACCTACCCACATTTGTTGCTGTTAAGAAAATAATTGTGTCTGTAAGCTTACATGTGAATTTGAAAAGAAAAAAGGTGTTCACACTTTCACTCTTAAGATGAAACTGAGCAAGAGTGACTTGAGCAAGGAGTTTGGCACTGTTTCCATACACACCCAGTCTTGTTTCCTCTCCCTTCTCCCTACTCCCTACTCCCATCTCCCCTCAATTTCTTTCTCATTCATTTTAATTCTTACTATGTTCTCTTGTCATTTACTTAAGTTGGAAACTGCATAAGTGTTGTGGTTATTCAATTGTTCCATATTCCTTAACAATCACCCATGAACACATACACATGTTCAGTAAAGTTACTGATCCAAGATGCTACATGACCTATATGTGATAGTTTAAAAAACAATGTTTTTTTCATTATCTTATCATGTACCCCTTTGAACAATGCTGTGTGCCCCCAGGGGTACATGTACCCTAGTTTGGACAACACTGCTCTAGAGTCTGAAATATGCTTTAGTGTGTCATATGGCCATTCTATCTGTCTATTTTCCTTTCACTTCCTCCTTTTGATTCAGCAATTCCTCTTCCTTACTTCTCTCATTAACATTTCCACTCTTACATCCACCTCTTTCCTTTTTAACCTCCTTCCTAATATTTGTATGTAGTACCTTTCATTACATATAACCACCCCAGTGATATAGGCAGTGAACATCATGGTGTGCCATTCAGCAAATGTGGCCACCCCTGTGCTATAGGCTGTGAACAGTATGATGTACCATTTATCACATAAAGCCTCCCTTCTGATATAGGCAGTGACTGTCATGGTGTAGTGGTCATCACATATAATCACCCCTGTGCTATAGGTAATGAATGTCATGCAGTACCGGTCATCACATACAGCCATCTCTGTACTACAGGAAATGAACATCATAGCTATCCAAGGGCCTATCAGTCACCTCATTTCATTTATTATGAGGCATTTAACTATGTTCATCATTTATGTTACCCATATGCTATATGTCATCTAACTGTGTCACATATGTCAGTGAATTCTGTTTTCATTTACCATGGAAGTGACTCAGCTGATGTATCATTTAGGTGGAGGTATTCCCTTGGTCTTTCCCTCCTAATGTCCAACTATTTTTTTTTCTGTATACTATTTTACATGGCCTAACTCTGTTACACTGATCTATGGGCCCAACTCAGGCTTCATGTGTCCTTATTCCATTACAGTGGTGAATTATGGCCCACCTCAGGCTTAACGTGACCTCATTCTGCTACTGGTGATTGCTATACTAGTGATCTATGGGCCCACCTCAGGCTTCACGTGGCTCCAATTGGCTACACTGGTGATTTATGGGCCTATCTCAGGCCCCTCAATTGGCCTCACTCTACTATACTGGTGATTTATGGCCCACCTCAGGCTTCGTGTGGCTTCAGTCTGTTTTACTGGTGATTTATGTGCCAGCCTCAAGCTTCATATGGCCTCAGTCTACTGGTGCTATATGAGATAATCACAGGCTTTACCTGGCCTCCTCATTCCACTACACTGGTGATTTATGGATCCACCTCAGGCTTCAAGTGGTCTCACTCTGCCCTCCTGGTGATTTATGGGCCTTCCCTCAGGCTTCACGTGGCCTCACTCTCTACCATACTGGTGATCTATAGGCCCACCTCATGCTTCAAGTGGCCTCATTCTGCCATACTGGTGATCTATGGGCCTACCTGAGGCTTCATGTGGCTTCAGTCTGCCATAATGGCGATCTATGGGCCCACCTCAGGCTTCAAGTGGTCTCATTCTGCCGTACTGGTGATCTATGGGGCCCTCCCAGGCTTCACGTGGCTTCACTCTGCCGTACTGGTGATCAATGGGCCTGCCTATGGCTTCATGTGGCCTTTTTCTGCAATAATGGGGATCTGTCCTGTTGGCCATTGTCCTTGACATAACTGAAAATCCCAGGCCTATCCCTCCCAGTTAATCCTTCAACTGTCCCGTTACTCTGTGTCACATGTAAATCACTCCCTGCTAACATTTGATCCCTCACATCCAAATTGCTGATGTACTCTCTTGCCTCCTCCCAAAATATTTGCATCTTGTTTCCATGTGCATAAGCACTTATGATTACTCACCTTTTGTATTCCACTCTCATCTTGCCCACATCAGTCTGGGGCTCATTCATTCACACATACCCACATCTCCTCCTTCAGCTAAAGTACTTCCATTTCATAACTCCCACCCTCACACTAATCCCTGACTTTACCCAGGAGGCATTCCCAGACTATTCTTCCATCCTCTCCTTGAGCTTTGTTTCACTCAGAGCCAGAACATCCAGGTTCCTCTCCTCAAGCATACTACCCAACTCTCCCATCATCTCATCCTGTTTACATATACACATATTCAGGTCTCCAACTGCAGCTTTTGAGGGGAAATGACGAGAAAAGGAAGATTTCTAGTTCTTTACTCCTTTCCCCTTTTAGGTTCCTAGTACGCCACGCAGGGAAATCACTGTGTTGTTACATGGTTTGAAAAGGAAATCCTAGAATTTCTGTTGAGATATACATTTCAGTAAATATAATTAATGAGACAGAATAAAAAGAAAACAAATTTTCTAACATGTTCTTCAACTAAAATAAGTGATCATAAAGTGCGGTAAAATAATATTTAAGTAATATAAGTAAGTAATATCAGCACAATTAGATACACAGATATGATCGACTTAGAATGATAGGTTCTGAAAGATTAACGAGGGTGATGGACACTTGAACAATTGGATCACGTATTATGACGTCGCTTTCTTCACCAGTAAGCATGTTTGAGTTACCATTCCCTTTCAACATGATTTTTAATGATAACCAGTCTCCTAGACTGAAGGAGTTAGTTTGCCTCTCTTGAAAAAAAATGATTATCATTCTTAAATCCTTTGGCTCCTGAAATTACATCCCACATTTAAATATTGGCCTTGGAAACAATTGCTTTTGTAATGAGAATACATGTGGATTCTTCCTGAGTTATTTAGGGTGTCAGTTATTATTTCATTATATTCATAGAATTAATTTTGGATATGAGAATTATTGATAGTCTTCCTCAAAACATGCATTTCAGTCCATATCACTGATGTAGAACCACGTCTTTAGGAGATAATGTGGATCATAATCTGTAAAAACATAAGCTATTGGTCGACTTGATATATCAAGTATATATACACATGAAATTGGAAATTAAAATGTCAATTCTTTTGCAAGTTTGTGAAAATTGTTGTGAGAAGGATAGTCCTTTGATTATCAGACTCAAACTTTTGAAAATTCTGTTTATGCAAAATGTGGTATTTATATAGAATATCTGACTTTGTCATTTGTAAATAATCTTTGGAGGAATTTCCTCAACAGTTTGGAGTTTTCTGTTGTTTGTCCATTTCCAGCTTACTACTAGTACTGTCAGTCACAGCACCTATTCTTCTGTTGGTATAATCAACTGCAAAACATGAATTTAGAAAGTCTATATAAAGAAGGAATTGGAAGAATTACATGCATTATGTCTCTAATGTTGAAAACCACAATATCAGTAAATGTATACACAAAGAAAAATATGACTTTAGATGAGAATTTTCTACTGTCACATTACTATGACATGAGATCCGTTGCTACTTACTTCATGCACATTGCTCGAACAGCATTGGAGATTGTCTCTGAAAGTGATATCATACACAAGTGTTAGGTGCAAAGTGTGGCTGCTAATAAGCACAAGAGCTACTAATGGGAAGTCTTTCACACCACAGTACATCATTAGGTATGAGGGTTAGTGTGCGTCATAGCATTTTCGTATATATATATATCTTTATTTTTATTTATTTTTTATTTTGCTTTGTCACTGTCTCCCGCGTTAGTGAGGTAGTGCAAGGAAACAGATGAAAGAAATGACCCAATCCACCCACATACACATGTATATACATACACGTCCACACACGCAAATATAAATACCTATACATCTCAACGTATGCATATATATACACACACAGATGTATACATATATACTCATGTACATAATTCATACTGTCTGCCCTTAATCATTCCCATCGCCACCCCGCCACACATGAAATAACCCCCTCCCCCCAAATGTGCGGGAGGTAGCGCTAGGAAAAGACAACAAAGGCCACATTAGTTCACACTCAGTCTCTAGCTGTCATGTAATAATGCACTGAAACCACAGCTCCCTTTCCACATCCAGGCACCACAGAACTTTCCATGGTTTACCCCACACGCTTCACATGCCCTGGTTCATTCCATTAACAGCACGTCGACCCCGGTATACCACATCGTTCCAATTCACTCTATTCCTTGCACGCCTTTCACCCTCCTGCATGTTCAGGCCCCAATCACTCAAAATCTTTTTCACTCCATCTTTCCACCTCCAATTTGGTCTCCCACTTCTCCTCGTTCCCTCCACCTGTGACATATATATCCTCTTTGTCAATCTTTCCTCGATCATTCTCTCCATGTGACCAAACTATTTCAAAACACCCTCTTCTGCTCTCTCAACCACACTCTTTTTATATCAACACATCTCTCTTACCCTTACATTACTTACTCGATCAAACAATCTCACACCACATATTGTCCTCAAACATCTCATTTCCAGCATATCCACCCTCCTCCGCACAACTCTATCCATAGCCCACGCCTCGCAACCATATAACATTGTTGGAAAAACTATTCCTTCAAACAAACCCATTTTTGCTTTCCGAGATAATGTTCTCGACTTGCACAATTTCTTCAACGCTCCCAGAACTTTCGGCCCCTCCCCCACCTTATGATTCACTTCCGCTTCCATGGTTCCATCCGCTGCCAAATCCACTCCCAGATATCTAAAACACTTCACTTTCTCCAGCTTTTCTCCATTCAAACTTACCTCCCAATTGACTTGTCCCTCAACCCTACTGTACCTAATAACCTTGCTCTTATTCACATTTACTCTCAGCTTTCTTCTTTCACACACTTTACCAAACTCAGTCACCAGCTTCTGCAGTTTCTCACATGAATCAGCCACCAGTGCTGTATCATCAGTGAACAACAACTGACTCACTTCCCAAGCTCTCTCATCCACAAGAGACTGCATACTTGCCCCTCTTTCCAAAACTCTTGCATTTACCTCCCTAACAACCCCATCCATAAACAAATTAAACAACCATGGAGACATCACACACCCCTGCCGCAAACCTACATTCAATGAGAACCAATCACTTTCCTCTCTTCCTACACATACACATGCCTTACATCCTCAATAAAAACTTTTCACTGCTTCTAACAACTTGCCTCCCACACCATATATTCTTAATACCTTCCACAGAGCATCTCTATCAACTCTATCATATGCCTTCTCCAGATCCATAAATGCCACATACAAATCCATTTGCTTTTCTAAGTATTTCTCACATACATTCTTCAAAGCAAACACATGATCCACACATCCTCTACCACTTCTGAAACCACACTGCTCTTCCCCAGTCTGATGCTCTGTACATGCCTTCACCCTCTCAATCAATACCCTCCCATATAATTTCCCAAGAATACTCAACAAACTTATACCTCTGTAATTTGAGCACTCACTTTTATCCCCTTTGCCTTTGTACAATGGCACTATGCAAGCATTCTGCCAATCCTCAGGCACCTCAACATGAGACATACATATAATAAATAACCTTACCAACCAGTCAACAATACAGTCACCTCCTTTTTTAATAAATTCTACTGCAATACCATCCAAACCCACTGCCTTGCTGGCTTTCATCTTCCGCAAAGCTTTTACTACCTCTTCTCTGTTTACCAAATCATTTTCCCTAACCCTCTCACTTTGCACCCTACCTCGACCAAAACACCCTATATCTGCCACTCTGTCATCAAACACATTCAACAAACCTTCAAAATACTCACTCCATCTCCCTCTCACATCACCTTTACTTGTTATCACCTCCCCATTAACCCCCTTCACTGAAGTTCCCATTTGCTCCCTTGTCTTACGCACTTTGTTTACCTCCTTCTAAAACATCTTTTTATTATCCCTAAAATTTAATGATACTCTCTCGCCCCAGCTCTCATTTGCCCGCTTTTTCACCTCTTGCACCTTTCTCTTGACCTCCTGCCTCTTTCTTTTATACATCTCCCACTCCCACTACTCCTGAAATAGGAGTTGTGGGAGTATGTGATAGAGTGTAAGAAAGTAGATTCTAGATTGATAAGGGTAAAACTGAAAGTTGATGGAGAGAGATGGGTGATTATTGGTGCTTATGCACCTGGGCATGAGAAGAAACAACAACTGACTCACTTCCCAAGCTCTTTCATCCACAACAGACTTCATACTTGCCCCTCTTTCCAAAACTCTTGCATTCACCTCCCTAACAACCCCATCCATAAACAAATTAAACAACCATGGAGACATCACACACCCCTGCGTCAAACCTACATTCGCTGAGAACGAATCACTTTCCTCTCTTCCTACACGTACACATGCCTTACATCCTCGATAAAAACTTTTCCCTCCTGACAACTTGCCTCCCACACCATATATTCTTAATACCTTCCACAAAGAATCTTTATCAACTCCAGCATAAGCCTTCTCCAGATCCATAAATGCTACATACAAATCCATTTGCTTTTCTAAGTATTTCTCACATACACTCTTCAAAGCAAACACCTGATCCACACATCCTCTACCACTTCTGAAACCACACTGCTCTTCCCCAATCTGATGCTCTGTACATGCCTTCACCCTCTCAATCAATACCCTCCCATATGATTTACCAGGAATACTCAACAAACTTATACCTTTGTAATTTGAGCACTCACTCTCATCCCCTTTGCCTTTGTACAATGGCACTATGTAAGCATTCCGCCAATCCTCAGGCACCTCACCATGAATCATACATACATTAAATAACCTTACCAACCAGTCAACAATACAGTCACCCCCTTTTCTAATAAATTCCACTGCAATACTGTCCAAACCTGCTGCCTTGCCGGCTTTCATCTTCCGCAAAGCTTTTACTACCTCTTCTCTGTTTACCAAATCATTTTCCCTAACCCTCTCACTTTGCACACCACATCGACCAAAACACCCTATATCTGCCACTCTATCATCAAACACATTCAACAAACCTTCAAAATACTCACTCCATCTCCTTCTCACATCACCACTACATGTTATCACCTCCCCATTAGCCCCCTTCACTGATGTTCCCATTTGCTCCCTTGTCTTACACGCTTTATTTACCTCCTTCGAAAACATCTTTTTATTATCCCCAAAATTTAATGATACTCTCTAACCCCAACTCTCATTTGCCCTTGTTTTCACCTCTTGCACCTTTCTCTTGGCCTCCTGCCTCTTTCTTTTATACATCTCCCACTCAATTGCATTTTTTCCCTTCAAAAATTGTCCAAATGCCTCTCTCTTCTCTTTCACTAATACTCTTACTTCTTCATCCCACCACTCACTACCCTTTCTAATCAACCCACCTCCCACGCTTCTCATGCCACAAGCATCTTTTGTGCAAGCCATCACTGCTTCACTAAATACATCCCATTCCTCCCCCACTCCCCTTACCTCCTTTGTTCTCACCTTTTTCCATTCTGTACTCAGTCTCTCCTGGTACTTCCTCACACAAGTCTCCTTCCCAAGCTCACTTACTCTCACCACTCTCTTCACCCCAACATTCTCTCTTCTTTTCTGAAAACCCCTACAAATCTTCACCTTCGCCTCCACAAGATAATGATCAGACATCCCTCCAGTTGCACCTCTCAGCACATTAACATCCAAAAGTCTCTCTTTCGCAGGACTATCAATTAAAACGTAATCCAATAACGCTCTCTGGCCATCTCTCCTACTTACATACGTATACTTAAGTATATCTCGCTTTTTAAACCAGGTATTCCCAACCACCAGTCCTTTTTCAGCACATAAATCTACAAGCTCTTCACCATTTCCATTTACAACACTAAACACCCATGTATACCAATTATTCCCTCAACTGCCGCATTACTCACCTTTGCATTCAAATCACCCATCACTATAACCCAGTCTTGTGCATCAAAACCACTAACTCACTCATTCAGCTGCACCAAAAACACTTGCCTCTCATGATCTTTCTTCTCATGCCCAGGTGCATATGCTCCAATAATCACCCATCTCTCTCCATCAACTTTCAGTTTTACCCATATCAATCTAGAATTTACTTTCTTACACTCTATCACATACTCCCAAAACCCCTGTTTCAGGAGTAGTGCTACTCCATCCCTTGCTCTTGTCCTCTCACTAACCCCTGACTTTACTTCCAAGACATTCCCAAACCACTCTTCCCCTTTACCCTTGAGCTTCGTTTCACTCACAGCCAAAACAACCAGGTTCTTTTCCTCAAATACATTATGTATCTCTCCTTTTTTCTCATCTTGGTTACATCCACACACATTTAAACACCCCAATCTGAGCCTTCGAGGAGGATGAGCACTCCCCGCATGACTCCTTCTTCTGTTTCCCCTTTTAGAAAGTCAAAATACAAGGAGGGGAGGGTTTCTGGCCCCGCGCTCCCGTCCCCTTTAGTCGCCTTCTACGACACGTGAGGAATGCGTGGGAAGTATTCTTTCTCCCCATCCCCAGGGATATATATATATATATATATATATATATATATATTTTTTTTTTCTTTTTTTCTTTTTTGTCGCTGTCTCCCGCATTTGCGAGGTAGCGCAAGGAAACAGACGAAAGAAATGGCCCAACCCACCCCCATACACATGTATATACATACATCCACACACGCAAATATACATACCCACACAGATTTCCATGGTTTACCCCAGACGCTTCACATGCCTTGATTCAATCCACTGACAGCACGTCAACCCCGGTATACCACATCGCTCCAATTCACTCTATTCCTTGCCCTCCTTTCACCCTCCTGCATGTTCAGGCCCCGATCACACAAAATCTTTTTCACTCCATCTTTCCACCTCCAATTTGGTCTCCCTCTTCTCCTCGTCCCCTCCACCTCCGACACATATATCCTCTTGGTCAATCTTTCCTCACTCATTCTCTCCATGTGACCAAACCATTTCAAAACACCCTCCTCTGCTCTCTCAACCACGCTCTTTTTATTTCCACACATCTCTCTTACCCTTACGTTACTTACTCGATCAAACCACCTCACACCACACATTGTCCTCAAACATCTCATTTCCAGCACATCCATCCTCCTGCGCACAACTCTATCCATAGTCCACGCCTCGCAACCATACAACATTGTTGGAACCACTATTCCTTCAAACATACCCATTTTTGCTTTCCGAGATAATGTTCTCGACTTCCACACATTCTATATATATATATATATATATATATATATATATATATATATATATATATATATAGATATATATTTATATATATATATATATATATATATATATATTTTTTTTTCTTTTTTTTTTTATACTTTGTCGCTGTCTCCCGCGTTTGCGAGGTAGCGCAAGGAAACAGACGAAAGAAATGGCCCAACCCCCCCCATACACATGTACATACACACGTCCACACACGGAAATATACATACCTACACAGCTTTCCATGGTTTACCCCAGACGCTTCACATGCCTTGATTCAATCCACTGACAGCACGTCAACCCCTGTATACCACATCGCTCCAATTCACTCTATTCCTTGCCCTCCTTTCACCCTCCTGCATGTTCAGGCCCCGATCACACAAAATCCTTTTCACTCCATCTTTCCACCTCCAATTTGGTCTCCCTCTTCTCCTCGTTCCCTCCACCTCCGACACATATATCCTCTTGGTCAATCTTTCCTCACTCATTCTCTCCATGTGCCCGAACCATTTCAAAACACCCTCTTCTGCTCTCTCAACCACGCTCTTTTTATTTCCACACATCTCTCTTACCCTTACGTTACTTACTCGATCAAACCACCTCACACCACACATTGTCCTCAAACATCTCATTTCCAGCACATCCATCCTCCTGCGCACAACTCTATCCATAGCCCATGCCTCGCAACCATACAACATTGTTGGAACTTCTATTCCTTCAAACATACCCATTTTTGCTTTCCGGGATAATGTTCTCGACTTCCACACATTTTTCAAGGCTCCCAAAATTTTCGCCCCCTCCCCCACCCTATGATCCACTTCCACTTCCATGGTTCCATCCGCTGCCAGATCCACTCCCAGATATCTAAAACATTTCACTTCCTCCAGTTTTTCACCATTCAAACTCACCTCCCAATTGACTTGACCCTCAACCCTATTGTACCTAATAACCTTGCTCTTATTCACATTTACTCTTAACTTTCTTCTTCCACACACTTTACCAAACTCCGTCACCAGCTTCTGCAGTTTCTCACATGAATCCGCCACCAGCGCTGTATCATCAGCGAACAACAACTGACTCACTTCCCAAGCTCTCTCATCCCCAACAGACTTCATATATATATTTATATATATTTATATATATTCTTTCTTCTTTTTTCTTTCAAACTATTCGCCATTTCCCGCATTAGCGAGGTAGCGTTAAGAACAGAGGACTGGGCCTTTGAGGGAATCCCCTCACCTGGCCCAATCCTCTGTTCCTTCTTTTGGAAAATTAAAGAAAAACAAGAGGGGAGGATTTCCAGCCCCCCGCTCCCTCCCCTTTTAGTCGCCTTCTACGACACGCAGGGAATACGTGGGAAGTATTCTTTCTCCCCTATCCCCAGGGATATATATATATATATATATATATATATATATATATTTTTTTTTTTTTCAAACTATTCGCCATTTCCCGCGTTAGCGAGGTGGCGTTAAGAACAGAGAACTGGGCCACTAAGGGAATATCCTCACCTGGCCCCCTTCTCTGTTCCTTCTTTTGGAAAATTAAAAAAAAATTGAGAGGGGAGGATTTCCAGCCCCCCGCTCCCTCCCCTTTTAGTCGCCTTCTACGACACGCAGGGAATACGTGGGAAGTATTCTTTCTCCCCTGTCCCCAGGGATAATATATATATATATATATATATATATATATATATATATATATATATATATATATATATATATATATATATATATATATATTTATCCCTAGGGATAGGGGAGAAAGAATACTTCCCACGTATTCCCTGCGTGTCGTAGAAGGCGACTAAAAGGGGAGGGAGCGGGAGGCTGGAAATCCTCCCCTCTCACTTTTTTTTTCAATTTTCCAAAAGAGGGAACAGAGAAGGGGCCCAGGTGAGGATATTCCCTCAAGGGCCCAGTCCTCTGTTCTCAACGCTACCTCGCTAATGCGGGAAATGGTGAATAGTATGAAAAAAAAAAAAAAAATATATATATATATATATATATATATATATATATATATATATATATATATATATATATATATATATATATATAGCAGTGGAAAGTTTTTATCGAGGATGTGAGGCATGTGTACGTGTAGGAAGAGAGGAAAGTGATTCGTTCTCAGTGAATGTAGGTTTGCGGCAGGGGTGTGTGACATCTCCATGGTTGTTTAATTTGTTTATGGATGGGGTTGTTAGGGAGGTGAATGCAAGAGTTTAGGAAAGAGGGGCAAGTATGCAGTCTCTTGTGGATGAGAGAGCGTGGGAAGTGAATCAGTTGTTGTTCACTGTTGATACAGTGCTGGTGGCTGATTCATGTGAGAAACTGCAGAAGCTAGTGACTGAGTTTGGTAAAGTGTGTGAAAGAAGAAAGCTGAGTGTAAATGTGAACAAGAGCAAGGTTATTAGGTACAATAGGGTTGACGGTCAAGTCAATTGGGAGGTAAGTTTGAATGGAGAAAAACTGGAGGAAGTGAAGTGTTTTAGATATCTGGGAGTGGATTTGGCAGAGGATGGAACCATGAAAGCGGAAGTGAATCATAGGGTGGGGGAGGGGGTGAAAATTCTTGGAGTGTTGAAGAATGTGTGAAGGCCGAGAACATTATCGCGGAAAGCAAAAATGGGTATGTTTGAAGGAATAGTTTTTCCAACAATGTTATATGGTTGCGAGGCATGGGCTATGGATAGAGTTGTGCTGAGGAGGGTGGATGTGCTGGAGATGAGATGCTTGAGGACAATATGTGGTATGAGGTGGTTTGATCGAGTAAGTAATGATAGGGTCAGAGAGATGTGTGGTAATAAAAAGAGTGTGGTTGAGTGAGCAGAGGAGGGTGTTTTGAAATGGTTTGGTCATATGGAGAGAATGAGTGAGGAAAGATTGACAAAGAGGATATATGTGTTGGAGGTGGAGGGAACGAGAAGTGGGAGACCAAATTGGAGGTGATAAGATCAAGTGAAAAAGATTTTGAGTGATCGGGGCTTAAACATGCAGGAGGGTGAAAGGCGTGCAAGGAATAGAGTGAATTGGAACGATGTGGTATACTGGGATCGATGTGCTGTCAATGGATTGAACCAGGGAAAAGTGAAGTGTCTGCGTTAACCATGGAAATTTCTGTGGGGCCTGGATGTGGAAAGGGAGCTGTAGTTTCGGTGCATTATTACCTGACAGCTAGAGACTGAGTGTGAACGAATGTGGCCTTTGTTGTCTTTTCCTAGCGCTACCTCACACACATGAGGGGGGAGGGGGTTGTTATTTCTTGTGTGGCGGGGTGGCGATGGGAATGAATAAAGGCAGATAGTATGAGTTATGTACATGTGTATATGTGTCTTTGTCTGTGTGTGTATATATATGTATGCGTTGAGATGTATAGGTATGTATTCTTGCGTGTGTGGACATGTATGTATATACATGTGTATGTTGGTGTGTTGGGCCATTCTTTCGTCTGTTTCCTTGTGTTAACTCACTGACGTGGGAGACAGCGACAAAGTAAAATAAATAAATAGATAATATGTATATCTATTTATTTATTTTATTTGTTTTGGTTTGTTGCTGTCTCCCGTGTCAGCGAGGTAGCGCAAGGAAACAGACGAAAGAATGGCGCAACCCACCCACATACACATGTATATACATACATGTCCACACACGCAAATATATATATATGTATATATATATATATATATATATATATATATATATATATATATATATATATATATATATATATATATATATATATATATAATTTCTTTTCTTATTATACTTTGTCGCTGTCTCCTGTGTTAGTGACGTAGCGCAGGAAATAGATGAAAGAATGGCCAACCACCCAAAATACACATGTATAGCATACCTTCCCAAAAACTAAAAAATACTTCCCCTATTATTTCAACAAAATATAAATTTAAAATACAAGACATATACATATAACACATGCACATAATTAACTTGCTCCCCCTTCTTCCCAATTTCCCAAACCCCCGCCACACCCAATGATATGAAAAACCCCCCCTCTCCCTGCATGCCGTGAGGCAGCGCTAGGAAAAGACAAAAAAGGGCCACTTTTCCTTCACACTCATTCTCTGCTGTCAGGATAATGCCCCAAAAACCCAACGTCCCCTTCCACACCCAGGCCTCAAACAAACCTTTCCAGGGTTTTACCCCAAAACGTTTCACATCCCCTTTTTTTTCAATCCAGTGACAGCACACCCGCCCCCAGTATACCCCTTGTTCTTTTTCACTCATTCCTTGCTTCCTTTCACACCCCCTTTGCATGTTCAAAGGGCCCCCATCGCTTCAAAAAAAACTTTTTTTTAACATCTTTCCATACCCAAAAAATTTTGGTTTTCCCCCATTTTTTCCCTTTTCCCTCCACCCCCTGGACACAAAATACCCTCCCCTTTTCAATTTTTTCCCCTTATATTTATTTATATTTTTCTTTTTTTTTTAAAAATATTTAAAACCCCTTTTTCCCGCATTGTAAAGGGGTTAAGAATAACCCGAGGACTGAGGGAAGAGATTAAAAAACCCACTTGCCCCTGTTTGTGTTCCCTTCCTTTTTTTAAAAATAAAAACTGGAGGGAAGGATTTCCCCGGTTCCCCCCCCTACTTTTTTGTTCCCCTTTTTTCCCACACTAAAAGGGGAAAACGTGTGAGTAATCTTTCTCCTTAAACCCCCAGGGATAATATATTATATTATATTGGGAGGTGAATTGAAAAGAGAAAAAACTGGAGGAAGTGAAAAATGTTTTAGAATAACTGGGAGTGATGGAGCGGATGGAACCAAGGAAGCGAAATATCATAGGGTGGGGGAGGGGGCGAAAAAATTGGGAGCCTTGAAGAAAGTTGTGGAAAAAAGAATATCTCGGGAAAACAAAAATGGGTAAGTTGAAGAAAGTTTGGTTTTCCCTTGTAAAATTTTTTGGTTGCGAGGGGGTGGGGCAAAAGATAGAGTTGTGCGCAGGGAGTGGGGTGCCCGGGAAATAGATGTTTTTGGACAATGTGGGGTGTGTGGGGGGGTTTGAAACGAGGTGAGTTAAAAGTAAGGGTAAGAGAAAAAAGTTTGGAAATAAAAGAGCGGGTGAGAGAGAAAGGGAAAGGGTGTTTTTGAAGTGTTTGGGACATGAGAAAATGAGTGAGGAAAGTTGACCAAGAAGGATTATGTGTCCGATGTGGAGGGAACGAGGGGGGGAAGGGGGAGACCAAAAGGGGAAAGGTGAAGATGGAGTAAAAAAGATTTTGTGTGATCAGGGCCCCCAAAAAGCAGGAGGGTAAAAGGAGGAAGGAATTAGGGGGAAAAATGGAGCGATGGGTATACCGGGTTACGTGCTGTCAGTGGATTGAATCGGCATGTGAAGCGTTTGGGGTTTAAACCTGGAAAGTTGTGTAGGTATTTTTTTGGGCGTGTGGGGGCCCGGTATGGTAAAACTTGTGTTGGGGGGGGGTTGGGCCATTTTTTTTTTTTTGTCTGTTTCCTTGCGCTCCCTTTTCGCAAACCCCGGGACAGCGACAGTATAATAGAAAAAAAAAAAAATAAAATATATAAATATTTTTCTTTCAACTTTTCGCCTTTTTCCCCGCATAGAAAAGGAGCGCAAGAACAGGGGAAACGGGGCCCCCAGGGGGAATATTCTCACCTGACCCACCCCTCCCGCCCCTTCTTTTGGAAAAAAAAAAAAAGAAAAATGAGAGGGGAGGATTTCCACCCCCTGTCCCTTCCCTTTTGGGGCCCTTCTCGACACGCAGGAATCGTGGGAAGTTTTCCCTTCCCCCCTACCCCCAGGATATAAAATATTATATTTTTTTTTTTTTTTTTTTTTTTTTTTTTTTTTACTTTGTCGCGGGTCTCCCCCCCGTTTGCGAGGAGCGCAAGAAACAAAACGAAAAGAAATGGCCCCCAAACCCCCCCCCCCCAAAACCAATGTACAAAAAACAAAACGGTCCAAAAAACCGCAATATCCCAAAAAACCAAACACAGCTTTCCGGGTTTACCCCAGACGCTTCACTTTGCCTTGCTTCAATCCACTGACAGCCGTCAACCCCTGAAAAATCCAAACTGACCCAATTCACTCTATTTCTGCCCTCCTTTCACCCCCCCTGCATGTCAGGGCCCCCAAATCAAAAAACAAAATCTTTTTCATTTCCATTTTTTCACCCCCAAATTTTGGTTTTTCTCCCTCTTCTCCTGTTCCCCCCCCACCTCCGAAACATTTTCCCCTTTGGCCCCAAATCTTTCCTCACTCATTCTCTCCATGTGCCCAAACCATTTCAAAACACCCTCTTCTGCTCTCTCAACCACGCTCTTTTTATTTCCACACATCTCTTCCCCTTAACTTATCTACTCCCGATCAAAAAACCCCCTCACACCAAAACCCTTGTCCCCCCAAACATCTCATTTTCCAGCAATCCTCCTCCGCGCAAAATCTTATCCATTGCCCACGCCTGCGAACCATACAGCATTTGGGTTTTTAAACCCCAAATATTCCCTCAAACATATATATATTTAAAAAAAATATATATAAATATATATTATATTTTTTTTTTTTTTTCTTTCTTTCATACTATTTCCGGGCCCTTTCCCCCGTCCCGGTAAGAAACCCGGGACCCGGGCCTTGAGGAACTCCTCACCGCCCCCCTTTTTCTGTTCCTCTTTGGAAAATTTAAGAAAAAAAAAAAAAGAGAGAGGGGAGGTTTCCAGCCCCCCCCCTTTCCCTTTCCCCCTTTTTTGCCTTCTACCCACCCGCCCCGGGGGGAAAACGTTGGAAGTATTTTTTCTTCCCCATCCCCAGGGGAAAAAATTTATTTATAAATATAATATATAATATATATATATATATATTAATATTAAATTTATATATATTATATTTTTATTAAAATATTTTCTTTTTTGCTTTTTTCGCTGTCTCCCGCATTTGCGAGGTAAAGCAAGGAAACAACGGAAAAAATAATTTGGGGCCCAACCCACCCCCAAAAACATTATATACATACGTCCCAAAAAGCAAATTTTACATAAAACCCACACAAACTTTCCATGGTTTACCCCAGACCCCTTCACCCTGCCTGATTCAATTTCCCCTGACAGCAAAGTCAACCCCGGTATTTCCACATCGATCCCTTTTTAAATCTATTCCCCCTTTCCCCCTTTCACCCCCCTGCTGTCGGCCCAAACAAAACAAATTTTTTTTCCCCTCCCTCTTTCCACCTCCAATTGGGTCTCCCACTTCTCCTCTTTCCTCCTCCTCCGACAATATATCCTTTTTGGTCAACTTTCCTCACTCATTCTCCCTGTGCCCCCAAACCATTTCAAAACACCCTCCTTTTCTCTTCAAACCCGTCTTTTATTTTACACTCTCTCTACCCTTACGTTTTCTTTTCGATCAAACCACCTCACACCACACATTGTCCCCAAAATTCCTTTTTTCCAGACATCCATCCTCCTGCGCAAACTCTATCCTATCCACGCCTCGCAACCAACAACATTGTTGAACCACTATCCCTTAAACTCCCATTTTTGCTTTCCGGATAAGTTCCGATTCCACCATATATATATTTATCCCTAGGGATAGGGGAGAAAGAATACTTCCCACGTATTCCCTGCGTGTCGTAAGAAGGCAACGAAAAGGGGAGGGAGCGGGGGGCTGGAAATCCTCCCCTCTCACTTTTTTTTTTAATTTTCCAAAAGAGGGAACAGAGAAGGGGCCCAGGTGAGGATATTCCTCAAGGGCCCAGTCCTCTGTTCTCAACGCTAACCTCGCTAATGCAGGAAATGGCGAATAGTATGAAAAAAAAAAATATATATATATATATATATAAATATATATATATATATATATATATATTTATCCCTGGGGATAGGGGAGAAAGAATACTTCCCACGTATTCCCTGCGTGTCGTAGAAGGCGACTAAAAGGGGAGGGAGCGGGAGGCTGGAAATCCTCCCCTCTCGTTTTTTTTTTTAATTTTCCAAAAGAAGGAACAGAGAAGGGGCCCAGGTGAGGATATTCCCTCAAGGGCCCAGTCCTCTGTTCTTAACGCTACCTCGCTATCGCGGGAAATAGCGAATAGTATGAAAAAAAAAAAAAAAAAATATATATATATATATATATATATATATATATATATATATATATATATATATATATATATATATATATATAGCAGTGGAAAGTTTTTATCGAGGATGTGAGGCATGTGTACGTGTAGGAAGAGAGGAAAGTGATTCGTTCTCAGTGAATGTAGGTTTGCGGCAGGGGTGTGTGACATCTCCATGGTTGTTTAATTTGTTTATGGATGGGGTTGTTAGGGAGGTGAATGCAAGAGTTTAGGAAAGAGGGGCAAGTATGCAGTCTCTTGTGGATGAGAGAGCGTGGGAAGTGAATCAGTTGTTGTTCACTGTTGATACAGTGCTGGTGGCTGATTCATGTGAGAAACTGCAGAAGCTAGTGACTGAGTTTGGTAAAGTGTGTGAAAGAAGAAAGCTGAGTGTAAATGTGAACAAGAGCAAGGTTATTAGGTACAATTGGGTTGAGGGTCAAGTCAATTGGGAGGTAAGTTTGAATGGAGAAAAACTGGAGGAAGTGAAGTGTTTTAGATATCTGGGAGTGGATTTGGCAGAGGATGGAACCATGAAAGCGGAAGTGAATCATAGGGTGGGGGAGAGGGTGAAAATTCTTGGAGTGTTGAAGAATGTGTGAAGGCCGAGAACATTATCGCGGAAAGCAAAAATGGGTATGTTTGAAGGAATAGTTTTTCCAACAATGTTATATGGTTGCGAGGCATGGGCTATGGATAGAGTTGTGCTGAGGAGGGTGGATGTGCTGGAGATGAGATGCTTGAGGACAATATGTGGTATGAGGTGGTTTGATCGAGTAAGTAATGATAGGGTCAGAGAGATGTGTGGTAATAAAAAGAGTGTGGTTGAGTGAGCAGAGGAGGGTGTTTTGAAATGGTTTGGTCATATGGAGAGAATGAGTGAGGAAAGATTGACAAAGAGGATATATGTGTTGGAGGTGGAGGGAACGAGAAGTGGGAGACCAAATTGGAGGTGATAAGATCAAGTGAAAAAGATTTTGAGTGATCGGGGCTTAAACATGCAGGAGGGTGAAAGGCGTGCAAGGAATAGAGTGAATTGGAACGATGTGGTATACTGGGATCGATGTGCTGTCAATGGATTGAACCAGGGAAAAGTGAAGTGTCTGTGTTAACCATGGAAATTTTTGTGGGGCCTGGATGTGGAAAGGGAGCTGTAGTTTCGGTGCATTATTACCTGACAGCTAGAGACTGAGTGTGAACGAATGTGGCCTTTGTTGTCTTTTCCTAGCGCTACCTCACACACATGAGGGGGGAGGGGGTTGTTATTTCTTGTGTGGCGGGGTGGCGATGGGAATGAATAAAGGCAGATAGTATGAGTTATGTACATGTGTATATGTGTATTTGTCTGTGTGTGTATATATATGTATGCGTTGAGATGTATAGGTATGTATTCTTGCGTGTGTGGACATGTATGTATATACATGTGTATGTTGGTGTGTTGGGCCATTCTTTCGTCTGTTTCCTTGTGTTAACTCACTGACGTGGGAGACAGCGACAAAGTAAAATAAATAAATAGATAATATGTATATTTATTTATTTATTTCATTTGTTTTGGTTTGTTGCTGTCTCCCGTGTCAGCGAGGTAGCGCAAGGAAACAGACGAAAGAATGGCGCAACCCACCCACATACACATGTATATACATACATGTCCACACACGCAAATATATATATATATGTATATATATATATATATATATATATATATATATATATATATATATATATATATATATATATATATATATATAATTTCTTTTCTTATTATACTTTGTCGCTGTCTCCTGTGTTAGTGACGTAGCGCAAGGAAATAGATGAAAGAATGGCCCAACCCACCCACATACACATGTATAAAGCATACACGTCCACACACGCATATATACATGCCTATATATTTCAACATATACATATATTTACATACATAGACATATACATATATACACATGCACATAATTCATACTTGCTGCCTTCATTCAATTCCATCGCCACACGCCACACATGATATGACAACCCCCTCTCCCTGCATGCACGTGAGGCAGCGCTAGGAAAAGACAACAAAGGCCACATTCCTTCACACTCATTCTCTAGCTGTCATGGATAATGCACCAAAACCACAGATCCCCTTCCACATCCAGGCTCATCACAACTTTCCATGGTTTACCCCAGACGTTTCACATGCCCTGGTTCAATCCAGTGACAGCACATCGACCCCAGTATACCACATTGTTCCATTTCACTCTATTCCTTGCATACCTTTCACCCTCCTGCATGTTCAGGCCCCGATCGCTCAAAATCTTTTTCACTCCATCCTTCCATCACCAATTTGGTCTCCCACTTTTCCTCTTTCCCTCCACCTCTGACACATATACCCTCTTTGTCAATCTTTCCTCACTCATATATATTTATGTATATTTTCTTTTTTTTCATACATATTCACCATTTCCTGCATTAGCTAGGCAGAGTTAAGAACAGAGGACTGAGGGTTAGAGAGAAAATCCTCACTTGCCCCCTTGTGTGTTCCCTCTTTTGAAAAATAAAAACTGGAGGGGAGGATTTCCAGGCTCCAGCTCCCTACCTCTTAGTCGCCTTTTACGACACTTAGGGAATACGTGTGAAGTATTCTTTCTCCCTTATCCTCAGGGATAATATATATATATATATATTGGGAGGTGAGTTTGAATAGAGAAAAACTGGAGGAAGTGAAGTGTTTTAGATATCTGGGAGTGGATCTGGCAGCGGATGGAACCATGGAAGCGGAAGTGGATCATAGGGTGGGGGAGGGGGCGAAAATTCTGGGGGCCTTGAAGAATGTGTGGAAGTCGAGGACATTATCTCGGAAAGCAAAAATGGGTATGTTTGAAGGAATAGTGGTTCCGACAATGTTGTATGGTTGCGAGGCGTGGGCTATGGATAGAGTTGTGCGCAGGAGGATGGATGTGCTGGAAATGAGATGTTTGAGGACAATGTGTTGTGTGAGGTGGTTTGATCGAGTGAGTAACGTAAGGGTAAGAGAGATGTGTGGAAATAAAAAGAGCGTGGTTGAGAGAGCAGAGGAGGGTGTTTTGAAGTGGTTTGGGCACATGGAGAGAATGAGTGAGGAAAGATTGACCAAGAGGATATATGTGTCCGAGGTGGAGGGAACGAGGAGAAGAGGGAGACCAAATTGGAGGTGGAAAGATGGAGTGAAAAAGATTTTGTGTGATCAGGGCCTGAACATGCAGGAGGGTGAAAGGAGGGCAAGGAATAGAGTGAATTGGAGCGATGTGGTATACCGGGGTTGACGTGCTGTCAGTGGATTGAATCGGGGCATGTGAAGCATCTGGGGTAAACCATGGAAAGCTGTGTAGGTATGTATATTTGCGTGTGTGGACGTATGTATATACATGTGTATGGGGGTGGGTTGGGCCATTTCTTTCGTCTGTTTCCTTGCGCTACCTCGCAAACGCGGGAGACAGCGACAAAGTATAATAGAAAAAAAAAAAATATAATATATATATATATATATATATATATATATATATATATATATATATTTCTTTTTTCTTTCTTTCATACTATTCGCCATTTCCCACGTCAGCGTTAAGAACAGAGGACTGGGCCTCTGAGGAAACATCCTCATCCAGCCCCTTCTCTGTTCCTTCCTTTGGAAAATTAAAGAAAAAAAAAAAAAGAGAGAGGGGAGGATTTCCAGCCCCCCGCTCCCTCCCCTTTTAGTCGCCTTCTACGACACGCAGGGAATACGTGGGAAGTATTCTTTCTCCCCTATCCCCAGGGATATATATATATATATATATATATATATATATATATATATATATATATATATATATATATATATATATATATATATATATATATATTTTTCTTTTTGCTTTGTCGCTGTCTCCCGCATTTGCGAGGTAACGCAAGGAAACAGACGAAAGAAATGGCCCAACCCACCCCCATACACATGTATATACATACGTCCACACACGCAAATATACATACCTACACAGCTTTCCATGGTTTACCCCAGACGCTTCACATGCCCTGATTCAATCCACTGACAGCACGTCAACCCCGGTATACCACATCGATCCAATTCACTCTATTCCTTGCCCTCCTTTCACCCTCCTGCATGTTCAGGCCCCAATCACACAAAATCTTTTTCACTCCATCTTTCCACCTCCAATTTGGTCTCCCACTTCTCCTCTTTCCTCCTCCTCCGACACATATATCCTCTTGGTCAATCTTTCCTCACTCATTCTCTCCATGTGCCCAAACCATTTCAAAACACCCTCTTCTGCTCTCTCAACCACGCTCTTTTTATTTCCACACATCTCTCTTACCCTTACGTTACTTTCTCGATCAAACCACCTCACACCACACATTGTCCTCAAACATCTCATTTCCAGCACATCCATCCTCCTGCGCACAACTCTATCCCTATCCCACGCCTCGCAACCATACAACATTGTTGGAACCACTATTCCTTCAAACATACCCATTTTTGCTTTCCGAGATAATGTTCTCGACTTCCACACATTTTTCAAGGCTCCCAGGATTTTCGCCCCCTCCCCCACCCTATGATCCACTTCTGCTTCCATGGTTCCATCCGCTGCCAGATCCACTCCCAGATATCTAAAACACTTTACTTCCTCCAGTTTTTCTCCATTCAAACTTACCTTCCAATTGACTTGACCCTCAACCCTACTGTACCTAATTACCTTGCTCTTATTCACATTTACTCTTAACTTTCTTCTTTCACACACTTTACCAAACTCAGTCACCAGCTTCTGCAGTTTCTCACATGAATCAGCCACCAGCGCTGTATCATCAGCGAACAACAACTGACTCACTTCCCAAGCTCTCTCATCCCCAACAGACTTCATACTTGCCTCTCTTTCCAAAACTCTTGCATTCACCTCCCTAACAACCCCATCCATAAACAAATTAAACAACCATGGAGACATCACACACCCCTGCCACAAACCTACATTCACTGAGAACCAATCACTTTCCTCTCTTCCTACACGTACACATGCCATACATCCTCGATAAAAACTTTTCACTGCTTCTAACAACTTGCCTCCCACACCATATATTCTTAATACCTTCCACAGAGCATCTCTATCAACTCTATCATATGCCTTCTCCAGATCCATTAATGCTACATACAAATCCATTTGCTTTTCTAAGTATTTCTCACATACATTCTTCAAAGCAAACACCTGATCCACACATCCTCTACCACTTCTGAAACCACACTGCTCTTCCCCAGTCTGATGCCCTGTACATGCCTTCACCCTCTCAATCAATACCCTCCCATATGATTTACCAGGAATACTCAACAAACTTATACCTCTGTAATTTGAGCACTCACTCTTATCTCCTTTGCCTTTGTACAATGGCACTATGCACGCATTCCGCTAATCCTCAGGCACCTCACCATGGGTCATACATACATTAAATAACCTTACCAACCAGTCAATAATACAGTCACCCCCTTTTTTAATAAATTCCACTGCAATACCATCCAAACCTGCTGCCTTGCCGGCTTTCATCTTCTGCAAAGCTTTTACTACCTCTTCTCTGTTTACCAAATCATTTTCCCTAACCCTCTCACTTTGCACACCACATCGACCAAAACACCCTATATCTGCCACTCTATCATCAAACACATTCAACAAACCTTCAAAATACTCACTCCATCTCCTTCTCACATCACCACTACTTGTTATCACCTCCCCATTTGTGCCCTTCACTGAAGTTCCCATTTGCTCCCTTGTCTTACGCACTTTATTTACCTCCTTCCAGAACATCTTTTTATTCTCCCTAAAATTTAATGATACTCTCTCACCCTAACTCTCATTTGCCCTCTTTTTCACCTCTTGCACCATATATATATATATATATATATATATATATATATATATATATATATATAAGTTTCCTGGAAAGGGTAACGAGTGGTGGGATGAAGAAGTAAGAGTATTAGTGAAAGAGAAGAGAGAGGCATTTGGAGAATTTTTGCAGGGAAATAATGCAAATGAGTGGGAGATGTATAAAAGAAAGAGGCAGGAGGTCAAAAGAAAGGTGCAAGAGGTGAAAATAAGGGCAAATGAGAGTTGGGGTGAGAGTATCATTAAATTTTAGGGAGAATAAAAAGATGTTTTGGAAGGAGGTAAATAAAGTGCGTAAGACAAGGGAACAAATTGGAACTTCAGTGAAGGGGGATAATGGGGAGGTGATAATAAGTAGTGGTGATGTGAGAAGGAGATGGAGTGAGTATTTTGAAGGTTTGTTGAATGTGTTTGATGATAGAGTGGCAGATATAGGGTGTTTTGGTCGAGGTGGTGTGCAAAGTGAGAGGGTTAGGGAAAATGATTTGGTAAACAGAGAAGAGGTAGTAAAAGCTTTGCGGAAGATGAAAGCCAGCAAGGCAGCGGGTTTGGATGGTATTGCAGTGGAATTTATTACAAAAGGGGGTGACTATATTGTTGACTGGTTGGTAAGGTTATTTAATGTATGTATGACTCATGGTGAGGTGCCTGAGGATTGGCGGAATGCTTGCATAGTGCCATTGTACAAAGGCAAAGGGGATAAGAGTGAGTGCTCAAATTACAGAGGTATAAGTTTGTTGAGTATTCCTGGGAAATTATATGGGAGGGTATTGATTGAGAGGGTGAAGGCATGTACAGAGCATTAGATTGGGGAAGAGCAGTGTGGTTTCAGAAGTGGTAGAGGATGTGTAGATCAGGTGCTTTGCTTTGAAGAGTGTATGTGAGAAATACTTAGAAAAGCAAATGGATAGAGTTGATAGAGATGCTCTGTAGAAGGTATTAAGAATATAGGTGTGGGGGCAAGTTGTTAGAAGCAGTGAAAAGTTTTTATCGAGGATGTAAGGCATGTGTATGTGTAGGAAGAGAGGAAAGTGATTGGTTCTCAGTGAATGTTGGTTTGCGGCAGGGATGTGTGATGTCTCCATGGTTGTTTAATTTGCTTATGGATGGGGTTGTTAGGGAGGTGAATGCAAGAGTTTTGGAAAGAGGGGCAAGTATGCAGTCTGTTGTGGATGAGAGAGCTTGGGAAGTGAGTCGGTTGTTGTTCGCTGATGATAGAGTGCTGGTGGCTGATTCATGTGAGAAACTGCAGAAGCTGGTGACTGAGTTTGGTAAAGTGTGTGGAAGAAGAAAGCTGAGAGTAAATGTGAATAAGAGCAAGGTTATTAGGTACAGTAGGGTTGAGGGTCAAGTCAACTGGGAGGTAAGTTTAAATGGAGAAAAACTGGAGGAAGTGAAGTGTTTTACATATCTGGGAGTGGATTTGGCAGCAGATGGAACCATGGAAGCGGAAGTGAATCATAGGTTGGGGAGGGGGTGAGAGTTCTGGGAGCGTTGAAGAATGTGTGGAAGTCGAGAACATTATCTGGAAAGCAAAAATGGGTATGTTTGAAGGAATGGTGGTTCCAACAATGTTATATGGTTGCGAGGCATGGGCTATGGATAGAGTTGTGCTGAGGAGGGTGGATGTGCTGGAAATGAGATGTTTGAGGACAATATGTGGTGTGAGATTGTTTGATCGAGTAAGTAATAATAGGGTAAGAGAGATGTGTGGTAATAAAAAGAGTGTGGTTGAGAGAGCAGAAGAGGGTGTTTTGAAATGGTTTGGTCACATGGAGAGAATGAGTGGGGAAAGATTGACCAAGAGGATATATGTGTTGGAGGTGGAGGGAACTAGGAGAAGTGGGAGACCAAATTGGAGGTGGAAAGATGGAGTGAAAAAGATTATGAGTGATTGGGGCCTGAACATGCAGGAAGTTGAAAGGCGTACAAGGAATAGAGTGAATTGGAATGATGTGATATACCGGGGTTGACGTGCTGTCAATGGATTGGACAAGGGCATGTGAAGCGTCTGAGGTAAACCATGGAAATTTCTGTGGGGCCTGGATGTGGAAAGGGAGCTGTGGTTTTGGTGCCTTAATACATGATAGCTAGGGATTGAGTGTGAACGAATGTGGCCTTTGTTGTCTTTTCCTAGCACTACCTCGCGCACATTTGGGGGGAGGGGGTTGTTATTTCGTGTGTGGCGGGGTGGCGATGGGAATGAATAAAGGCAGACAGCATGAATTATGTACATGTGTATATATGTATATGTCTGTGTGTGTATATATGTGTACGTTGAGATGTATAGGTATGTATATTTGCGTGTGTGGATGTGTATGTATGTATATGTATATGTGGGGGGGGGGGGTTGGGCCATTTTTCGTCTGTTTCCTTGCGCTACCTCGCTAACGCGGGAGACCGCGAGAAAGTAAGTTTGAACGGAGAAATACTGGAGGAAGTGAAGTGTTTTAGAGATCTGGGAGTGGATCTGGCAGCGGATGGAACCATGGAAGTGGAAGTGGATCATAGGTTGGGGGAGGGGGCGAAAATCCTGGGAGCCTTGAAGAATGTGTGGAAGTCGAGAACATTATCTCGGAAAGCAAAAATGGGTGTTTGAAGGAATAGTGGTTCCAACAATGTTGTATGGTTGCGAGGCGTGGGCTAGGGATAGAGTTGTGCGCAGGATGGATGTGCTGGAAATGAGATGTTTGAGGACAGTGTGTGGTGTGAGGTGGTTTGATCGAGTAAGTAACGTAAGGGTAAGAGAGATGTGTGGAAATAAAAAGAGCGTGGTTGAGAGAGCAGAAGAGGGTGTTTTGAAATGGTTTGGGCACATGGAGAGAATGAGTGAGGAAAGATTGACCAAGAGGATATATGTGTCGGAGGTGGAGGGAACGAGAAGTGGGAGACCAAATTGGAGGTGGAAAGATGGAGTGAAAAAGATTTTGTGTGATCGGGGCCTGAACATGCAGGAGGGTGAAAGGAGGGCAAGGAATAGAGTGAATTGGATCGATGTGGTATACCGAGGTTGACGTGCTGTCAGTGGATTGAATCAGGGCATGTGAAGCGTCTGGGGTAAACCATGGAAAGCTGTGTAGGTATGTATATTTGCGTGTGTGGACGTGTATGTATATACATGTGTATGGGGGCGGGTTGGGCCATTTCTTTCGTCTGTTTCCTTGCGCTACCTCGCAAACGCGGGAGACAGCGAAATTAACAGCTGACAGCGCGTCGGCCCCGGTGTGCCACATCGATCCAGTTCACTCTGCTTCTTGCCCGCCTTTCGCCCTCCTGCATGTTCGGGCCCCGATCACTCAAAATCTTTTTCGCTCCATCTTTCCACCTCCAATTTGGTCTCCCACTTCTCCTCGTTCCCTCCGCCTCCGACACATATGTCCTCTTGGTCAATCTTTCCTCGCTCATTCTCTCCATGTGCCCAGGCCATTTCAGGGCGCCCTCTTCTGCTCTCTCAACCACGCTCTTTTTATTTCCACACATCTCTCTTACCCTTACATTACTTGCTCGATCAAGCCACCTCACACCGCACGTTGTCCTCGAGCATCTCGTTTCCGGCGCATCCGTCCTCCTCCGCACAACTCTGTCCGTGGCCCACTCCTCGCAATCATACAACGTTGTTGGAACCACTGTTCCTTCAAACATACTCATTTTTGCTTTCCGAGATAATGTTCTCGACTTCCACACGTTCTTCAGGGCTCCCAGGATTTTCGTCCCCTCCCCCACCCTATGATTCACTTCTGCTTCCGTGGTTCCGTCCGCTGCCAGGTCCACTCCCGGATGTCTGGAACACTTCACTTCCTCCAGTTTTTCTCCATTCAAACTTGCCTCCCAATTGACTTGACTCTCAACCCTGCTGTACCTGGTAACCTTGCTCTTGTTCACATTTACTCTTACCTTTCTTCTCTCACACACTTTGCCAGGCTCAGTCGCCGGCTTCTGCAGTTTTTCACATGGGTCAGCCACCAGCACTGTATCATCAGCGAACAACAACTGACTCACTTCCCAAGCTCTCTCATTCACAACAGACTTCATACTTGCCCCTCTTTCCAAAACTCTTGCATTCAACTCCCTAACAACTCCATCCATAAACAATTTAAACAACCATGGAGACATCACACACCCCTGCTGCAAACCTACATTCACTGAGAACCAATCACTTTCCTCTCTTCCTACGCGTACACATGCCTTACATCCTCGATAAAAACTTTTCACTGCTTCTAACAACTTGCCTCCCACATCATATATTCTTGATACCTTCCACAGAGCATCTCTATCAACTCTATCATATGCCTTCTCCAGTTCCATAAATGCTACATACAAATCCATTTGCTTTTCTAAGTATATATATATATATATATATATATATATATATATATATATATATATATATATATATATATATATATATATATATATCCCTGGGGATAGGGGAGAAAGAATACTTCCCACGTATTCCCTGCGTGTCGTAGAAGGCGACTAAAAGGGAAGGGAGCGGGGGGCTGGAAATCCTCCCCTCTCATTTTTTTTTTCTTTTTTTTTCCAAAAGAAGGAACAGAGAAGGGGGCCAGGTGAGGATATTTCCTCAAAGGCCCAGTCCTCTGTTCTTAACGCTACCTCGCTAATGTGGGAAATGGCGAATAGTATGAAAGAAAGAAAAGATATATATATATATATATATATATATATATATATATATATATATATATATATATATATATATATATATATATATATATATATATACGCTGGTCATTGGATAAGGATATTTGAGTGACCTGAACGGTTGTTTGTGCCTCATCTACACATGGATGTTAATTATGGCAGGTAGATTGTATGTTTACTTCATGCAATTCAGAACTGGACAATACTAAGATTATATTCATTATGTTCAGGGATAAAAACAGAAGGTGGCAACTATATTGTGCATCAACATCAGAGATTGTGACATCTAGCGGCAGCATCCGTTACTACATAAACAATAATATTGACGATAAGTTATAGATCACAGGAGTCGGTGTTATTCCATAAACTGTACCCATTGGGTATATTGTCTCAGTTTGTATGTGCAATGGCTGGATGCTATAGATCGCAGTTGCCACTCAGCAATCAGGTAAGACCTGTAGTTTGTTTATACTGTATAAATTACATATCTTAAGGCTGACTAGGGTGTCGTCGCCATCGGCGGTAAATGCAGGCGACCAGCTGATGTTACAGAATACATTTGTGCACATGCAATGATATGTTTATTGTTCATTCAGGAAAAAATGGTACAGTTAGACCAATTGCCCCTTGCAGAAAAAAAGCCGAATCCTTTTGTAATAAGGGTGAAAAAGAAGAATATGTCATGGACAAGTTTCACTGTTACTTAATAAAATGCTGCCTGCTCATGCCCACAGGCAAAGAAAAAGTGTTTGACAACATTGAGGGCCACTGTCCAATGTATTCTTGCATATATTATGCTGAACGTAGGTACTGAGTGTTCTGATTTACTGCTGACAGACGATACGCAGCGTTATAATGATAGCTAACTCTTGCAAGTGAGTGAAACGAAGATCCGTATCACGTCGTTGATGGATGATTAAATGATGTTATCATGTTGCCAGATATATCCTGGTCTGACATCACGAAATTTGTTATTGACACACTTACCGTTTACTCATTATAACCTCCAAAAGCCTTCAATGCATTGAAAGGATATGGTTTCTGTAGAAATGGATACGTTCAAGATTGTTTTGATCAAGTATTTTGAGGCAAAACCGTTTTGTTTCATCAAATCCAAGTTAAGGGAGCTTAGGCTTAGTCATAGCCATATGTATTTGCATGTATCAGTTAAAATCTGGCATACTATTAATCAAACACTAGTAGTAAGGTATTTATATGATTTTTTATACAGGATTTGTCCAGCTTTTTAAATAGATTTTTAAATAGATTACTGTCTTTTTATCTACAGTTTCCAGTTAAAGATAGTTATCTTGTATTTCATCATTATATTTGGATATGACTGGAATGTTAATGAGACTGTTAAGGAAATTTGAGTTACACCATTCAAGACCATATGAAACAAAAGCAAGAAACTAGTTCTCAATCAGACCTAGGGTCTCTCTGTCATGAAAACTATAATGTGTAATTTATTGCCATTTGATGTAGAAGTTTGATTTTTCAGGTTATTTCATCTGTGAAATTTCATGGAACTTATCCATACTTTGGTCATTCCTTGAAAACTTATCATCAGATCTTGCATGCTTTGCTTGAATAAGTTCATAATACTGTAAATAACTTACTTTCTTTGAAGCCATTTCAATGGACAATTATTTGTTTTATGAAAATTTTGTGTGTTTGTAGTTGGTATTTTCTGTGTCTTCTTATTTTTATACCTAGAACCTTTCCTAAAACCCCCATGTTCCATCACTCTATCAATTAACATTTTTGCATACACTTTTCTTGATATACTTAACAGAATTATTCCCCTGTAATTGCTACATACATCCTTAGCATCTTTTCTTTTGGTTAATAAAACAATAACAAATTTCACGCAAACCTCAGGCACAACCTTCTGTCTCCATGCCAAGTTGCATATCAGATGCATCCACTCTATGACACTTTCTTCTGCATACTAGAGCATTTCAGCCATAATCCCATCCAGTCCAGGTGTATTTCCTACCTTCAGCCTCATTATTGCTCTTTTTACCTCCCTTTTTGCTACAGGCCCTTGCAGTTGTGTCCTTTTTCTTCCATCTTCCGCACCCATGCATATAACAACAGCTGCCTCACCGTCTCCCACTTTCATCAGTTCTTCAAACTACTCTTTCTATCTTCCTTTCACTTTCTCCTTTTGATTCAGCAACTTCCCTTCCTTCATCTCACATTAACATTTCCTCTCTTACATCCTCCTCTTTCTTAATTCACCTCCTTCCAGTGTAGTTTATTTTCCAAACTTTTCACTTGACTTTCTTCCAAAATCTTCATCTACTCTTTCTTTGCTTTCCCTAGTCAACTTCCTAACATTCTGCATAAACATTTTATATTCTTCCCTCCTCCTTTGTTGAACTTTCTCTGGTAAATTCCTTTTGAGCAATCCACCATGTGCTATTTTCTTCTCTTCCACAGGATTTCTAATCTCTTCCATCCACCATGCATATCTTTTTCTCTTCCTATGTCTCATGACCTTGTATCCATCTACTAATTCTGTGACCTTTGGTAGTCTTTCTTTAAACATTGTAAATGCCTCATTCACACATGACTAGATTCCTACATTCACTGCACTTCCATCTAAACTTTTGGGTAACCTCCCTGCATTTTTTCTCTTTCATCTTCTTGCTTGCCAATACTTTTTTCTCTCCATTCTTCCTTACACCATACCTCCACTTTTCTTGATATGCATCCCCACAAAAACTGCAAAATAGTCAGTCTCCAAAAAATTCTTTCATAACTCTAGCGTCTAGCACATCCTTTTTTCAGTCTTTTATCCACTGCCACATAGTCAGTCAAACTCTTTTGCTCTTCTCTTCCAATATTTCTCATCCATGTATGCCTGTGGAACATCTTGTGCTGAAAAAGCTATTTACAAGGAATAAACCCCTCTCAGCACAGACATCCGCAAGATAACTTCCATTCTCACTTACTCCAGGCACTCCCCATTTACCAATGATCTTACCAATTTCATCCCGTCCCAGTTTTGCATTTATATCACCCATTACAACTTAGTCTTTCTCATTCTCAGAACCATTTATACAATTATTCAAATTTCTCAAGAAATGCTTATTTCATCCCTACCTTGTACATTCTTCATATTCGCGAGGGGATATACACATACCCATGCATACTTCATAATTCCAGTCTTCCTTTTCCCCACACTATTCTTGATCCTATTCTCTGCAACACCATCCCGGACTCCCAGTGATAGCAGAATAGCATATCTTTCTTTCTATTTTGTCTGATAGCATTCATAAATTTCCATCCATACCACTCCTTCCACACCCTCCTCTAACTTGTAGTCATCATATCCATTTTCACTCCATACATCCTGTCCAATGATATGAGTTTCCCTAATCCCTAGCACATCCAAACAATAACTTTTCTCCATAAGCTCCCTCCTTCTACTCTAAATAGTCATCCCATTTACATTCAGTGTCTTACCCTCAATTGCTCATCCTTTATTTCTCGGCATATTTGATAGACTCCAGTGCCACTTCAAAGGTGAGGCTAAAAAGCCTCACCTTTGACAGGCCACTGGCAGAGGGCAACTCTAGCACAGTGTTTCCCAGAGGCAGTGGGGCTCTTCGATTATTTGAAAACTAAAAACTCTAGCACACCTCAAGTGTTTGTAAAAAGAAAACTACAACAACTATTGCCTGGGTTATTAGGGAATGCCTCCCCTTTCAGTTCCACCCCTAAGGATGTAATAACAAGGTTACCATGAGAAGGCGGGGTAAAACTTGGATAATCTAACAAACTAGAGTACCCCTCAGAGGTACTGAAATTTAGAATTATTCCTTATTTCAAGTCTACCACAATAACAGCACCTAACCTCATTGGTTATGATACTGCTGCTGTCACTTACCTCTCCAGTATTTACCTCTGCTTTTACTTCCTTTGCTGCTCTTACCTCTGCTATACTTGTCTGTACTTATCTGTACTAAACTTCCTCTACTGTACTTACCTCCATTTTACTTTCTCTGCCAAAAATCCAAAGACCAAGGTCATATTCTAGAAAAGGAGGAGATGAAAATACATTGTGCAAAAAAAATGAAACTGAAATACAGTCCATATTGGAAAGAATGAGAGCATATGATGCCAGTCAAAGATCTGAAGGAACTGAAGAAAAAGACAATCAAGATTGGAAAGAATGAGTGCCTGTGATACCAAAGATCCCAACAAATGAAGTAAGATAATAAAGATAAGAAAGAATAAGAAAATCTTTTGTATGACTCAGATACTGAAAAAAGAAATCCCAAGTCATTACACTTAGCAGGGTTTTTTAATGACTAAACCTATGACTATGAGAGTTTTCTCATTTATGATATTGGTAAGAAAGGCGATAATGAGGCTGAAGGTAGGAAAAGCACCAGGAGTGGATAGGATTAGAGCTGAAATGCTGAAGTATGGAGGAGAAAGTGGATAGAGTGGATGCATCTAATATGTTATTAAGCATGGAAACAGATGGTTGTATCTGAGGTTTCAGTGAAATCTATTACTGTTCCTTTATTCAAAGGAAAAGGTGCTAAGAATGTAATAATTATAGGGGAATAAGTCTGTTGAAGAATGTATGTGAGAAATACTTAGAAAAGCAAATGGATTTGTATGTAGCATTTATGGATCTGGAGAAGGCATATGATAGAGTTGATAGAGATGCTCTGTGGAAGGTATTAAGAATATATGGTGTGGGAGGAAAGTTGTTAGAAGCAGTGGAAAGTTTTTATCGAGGATGTAAGGCATGTGTACGTGTAGGAAGAGAGGAAAGTGATTGGTTCTCAGTGAATGTAGGTTTGTGGCAGGGGTGTGTGATGTCTCCATGGTTGTTTAATTTGTTTATGGATGGGGTTGTTAGGGAGGTAAATGCAAGAGTTTTGGAAAGAGGGGCAAGTATGAAGTCTGTTGGGGATGAGAGAGCTTGGGAAGTGAGTCAGTTGTTGTTCGCTGATGATACAGCGCCGGTGGCTGATTCATGTGAGAAACTGCAGAAGCTGGTGACTGAGTTTGGTAAAGTGTGTGGAAGAAGAAAGTTAAGAGTAAATGTGAATAAGAGCAAGGTTATTAGGTACAGCAGGGTTGAGGGTCAAGTCAATTGGGAGGTGAGTTTGAATGGAGAAAAACTGGAGGAAGTGAAGTGTTTTAGATATCTGGGAGTGGATCTGGCAGCGGATGGAACCATGGAAGCGGAAGTGGATCATAGGGTGGGGGAGGGGGCGAAAATTCTGGGGGCCTTGAAGAATGTGTGGAAGTTGAGAACATTATCTCGGAAAGCAAAAATGGGTATGTTTGAAGGAATAGTGGTTCCAACAATGTTGTATGGTTGCGAGGCGTGGGCTATGGATAGAGTTGTGCGCAGGAGGATGGATGTGCTGGAAATGAGATGTTTGAGGACAATGTGTGGTGTGAGGTGGTTTGATCGAGTGAGTAACGTAAGGGTAAGAGAGATGTGTGGAAATAAAAAGAGCGTGGTTGAGAGAGCAGAAGAGGGTGTTTTGAAGTGGTTTGGGCACATGGAGAGAATGAGTGAGGAAAGATTGACCAAGAGGATATATGTGTCGGAGGTGGAGGGAACGAGGAGAAGAGGGAGACCAAATTGGAGGTGGAAAGATGGAGTGAAAAAGATTTTGTGTGATCGGGGCCTGAACATGCAGGAGGGTGAAAGGAGGGCAAGGAATAGAGTGAATTGGAGCGATGTGGTATACCGGGGTTGACGTGCTGTCAGTGGATTGAATCAAGGCATGTGAAGCGTCTGGGGTAAACCATGGAAAGTTGTGTAGGTATGTATATTTGCGTGTGTGGACGTATGTATATACATGTGTATGGGGGGGGGTGGGGCCATTTCCTTCGTCTGTTTCCTTGCGCTACCTCGCAAACGCGGGAGACAGCGACAAAGTATAAAAAAAAAAAAAAAAAAGTCTGTTGAGTATACCAGGAAAATTGGACGCAAAAATATTGATTGATAGAGTGATGGAAGTGACTGAATGCAGAATAAGTGAGGAGCAAGTGGGTTTTAGGAAAGTTAAGGGGTGCGTAGATCAGATTTTTGTGGTAAAGTTGACTGAAAATGTATTTAGCAAAAGCTAAGAAGTTGTATGCAGCTTTTATGGAATTGGAGAAAGTGTATGATGGAGTGAGTTGAGTGGAATACTCTGTGGGATTTGTAATGGATGTATGGGGTAGGTGGACAAGTGTGGGATGGTGTGAAAGCCTTCTATAGAGGATCAAATGCTTGTTTAAGAGTGGATGGAGAGTTGAGTGAGTTACAGTATACATGTGGGTGTTAATCAGGGCTGTGTGATGTCACTGTGGCATTTTAGTATACGTATATAGGTGGATCGATAAGAGAAATGAAAGCAGAACTAAGGAAAGGGGGTACAGAGATGAAATGTGGTGATGAGATATGGTGGCATTTGGCAACTCTGTTTGTGGATGATAGTTATTTGCTGAAAGTGAAGAGGAGTTGCAGAAGGTTGTAAGTGTATTTTATGATGTGTGTAAGAGTATATGATTGAATGTAATGTGTAAGAGTATATGATTGAATGTAATGTGTAAGAGTATATGATTGAATGTAATGATGTTTGAAAGGAAACAGAGTGAAAGTATAGATTTTGTAAGACTATATAGAGTGAAAGAAGAAAATGTGCTAAATTGTGCTTTGGATATGGGGTAAGAAAGACTGGAAGAGGTTAGAGAATTTAAGTATTTTGGAGCTGTCATGGGTAAGTTTGTTGGTATGGAAGGAGAGGTAAGGGAGAGAGCAAGATTGTTATGATTTGAATTATTGCCATAGATATGTATTTAAAGTTTTGCCATAACTGTTTCTATAGTTTGGCCTGCCACTGGTGTGGATTTGTATGATTAGCTCTGCTTTTCCTGTTTATCAAATAGATATGCACTGGTCATTTCTCTCTCTCCTATGAATATTTCAAGATTATAGGCAGATGCAGTTACTCCCTCTTTGACTGTTTTCTTTGTGCGTTATACTTCATTAGGACAACAAATAAGACAATGTGGCTACTATGATAGGCTCTTTATCCCATTAGGGGAAATTCCAGTTTGCACCTACTGTGATTGTTTAGTAATAAATCCAGCTTAGGTTTGAAATGTCTAGGTGTCTTTCTATAAATAATGATAACCAGCAGCTTTTTCTTTTCATCAACAACTTATTGAAACCAAGACATCCTTATATCTTTTTAAAGTTGAACTCATTTAGATTTAAGATATTTTGAACCTTCTCCTGAGACTTTGATATCTTTCTTTACATCACGAGCATTAATTCCTCTCATCCATCTGGTCACTAACTAGATCTATGCTCATCAAAATACTGTGAATTTGATTCCAAATGAATTTAAGCTGCAATAGACTACTGGATCCCTTTGAGGCTGTTTTTGTTGGAGGAAGAGATATGAAACTTATAGATTAGTGTGTTAAGAGTAGAAAGACACATAGATTGAATGATTCTGTAAATTTGCTATAGCTAGGAAGGCACAAATAATGTCAATCATGGATTGAAAATGAAATATCTGGTCATAAGTATACCTACATAGGTACTACCTCCAACCACTGTAATTGGTTAATTATATCTTATATTCACAACTTATATCAACAGTTCTGTTGAAAAAGTACTTTGCTTTATACAAGGTAAAATAATTGCCCATGAATTTTTAACCATTACTATGAATAAAATCAGAGGAATTTTTCCATAAGTAGCTCATTAAATCAAGAGTATAGAACCCTTTGATGCATAGATTTAAGTCTTTTAATCACCTGATATAATGTGTTTCTCAGAAAATCATCTGGTTAGCTTTTCTCTGAACTCTCTCCATTCTATCTTTTTTCAAGCAGGGTAACCAGAACTGAACACAGTGTTCAAGATGAGGATGCCCCAATGTAAGAATGATTCCTTTTTTCTTCCAGTAATGTCCTAAAAGTCCATATCTAGGCTGGACCTTGATAGAAATGTCGAGAGATTAATGAATCTGAAGAAGGTATATGATAGGGTTGATAGAGATGCTTTGTAGAAGTCTTATGAGTATATGGTGTGGGAGGTAAGCTGCTGGAAGCAGTGAAAAGTTTTTATCAAGGATGTAAGGCATGTGTACGAGTAGGAAGAGAGGGGAGTGATTGGTTCCCAGTGAAAGTCAGTCTGTAGCAGGGGTGTCCCCATGGTTGTTTAATTCATTTATGGTTTGGATGGTTAGGGAGGTAAATGCAAGAGTTTTGGAGAGAGGGGCAAGTATGCATTATGTTGGGGATGGAAGGACCTGGGAAGTGAGTCAGTTGTTATTTGCCAATGATACAGAGCTGGTGGCTGATTCAAATGAGAAACTTCAGAACCTGGTGACTGAGTATGGAAAAGTGTGTGAAAGGAGAAAGTTGAGTGTAAGTGTGAATAAAAACAAGGTTATTAGGTTCAATAGGGTTGAGGGGGGAGGGGGGAGAGGGATGGTATTCCATGTGTGGCGAGATGGCGATGGGAATGAATAGGGGCAGACAGTGTGAATTGTGTGCATGGGTATATATGTATGTGTCTGTGTGTGTATATATATATATGTGTACATTGAGAGGTATAGGTATGTATATTTGCGTGTGTGGGCGTGTGTGTGTGTACATTGTGTATGGGGGTGGGTTGTGCCATTTCTTTCGTCTGTTTCCTTGCGCTACCTCGCAAACGCGGGAGACAGCGACAAAGCAAAATAAATAAAATATAAGTAATATATATATATATATATATATATATATATATATATATATATATATATATATCTTTTCTTTCTTTCAAACTATTCGCCATTTCCCGCATTAGCGAGGTAGCGTTAAGAACAGAGGACTGGGCCTCTGAGGGAATACCCTCACCTGGCCCAATTCTCTGTTCCTTCTTTTAGAAAATTGAAAAAAAAAAACGAGAGGGGAGGATTTCCAGCCCCCCGCTCCCTCCCCTTTTAGTCGCCTTCTACGACACGCAGGGAATACGTGGGAAGTATTCTTAATTCCCTATCCCCAGGGATATATATATATATATATATATATATATATATATATATATATATATATATATATATGGTTTCAGAAGTGGTAGAGGATGTGTGGATCAGGTGTTTGCTTTGAAGATTGTATTTGAGAATTACTTAGAAAAGCAAATGGATTTGTATGTAGCATTTATGGATCTGGAGAAGGCATATGATAGAGTTGATAGAGATGCTCTGTGGAAGGTATTAAGAATATATGGTGTGGGATGCAAGTTGTTAGAAGCAATGAAAAGTTTTAATCGAGGTTGTAAGGCATGTGTACGTGTAGGAAGAGAGGAAAGTGATTGGTTCTCAGTGAATGTAGGTTTGCGGCAGGGGTGTGTGATGTCTCCATGGTTGTTTAATTTGTTTATGGATGGGGTTGTTAGGGAGATGAATGCAAGAGTTTTGGAAAGAGGGGCAAGTATGAAGTCTGTTGTGGATGAGAGAGCTTGGGAAGTGAGTCAGTTGTTGTTCGCTGATGATACAGCGCTGGTGGCTGATTCATGTGAGAAACTGCAGAAGCTGGTGACTGAGTTTGGTAAAGTGTGTGAAAGAAGAAAGTTAAGAGTAAATGTGAATAAGAGCAAGGTTATTAGGTACAGTAGGGTTGAGGGTCAAGTCAATTGGGAGGTAAGTTTGAATGGAGAAAAACTGGAGGAAGTAAAGTGTTTTAGATATCTGGGAGTGGATCTGGCAGCAGATGGAACCATGGAAGTGGAAGTGGATCATAGGGTGGGGGAGGGGGCGAAAATCCTGGGAGCCTTGAAGGATGTGTGGAAGTCGAGAACATTATCTCGGAAAGCAAAAATGGGTATGTTTGAAGGAATAGTGGTTCCAACAATTTTGTATGGTTGCTAGGCGTGGGCTATGGATAGAGTTGTGCGCAGGAGGGTGGATGTGCTGGAAATGAGATGTTTGAGGACAATGTGTGGTGTGAGGTGGTTTGATCGAGTAAGTAACGTAAGGGTAAGAGAGATGTGTGGAAATAAAAAGAGCGTGGTTGAGAGAGCAGAAGAGGGTGTTTTGAAATGGTTTGGGCACATGGAGAGAATGAGTGAGGAAAGATTGACCAAGAGGATATATGTATCGGAGGTGGAGGGAACGAGAAGTGGGAAACCAAATTGGAGGTGGAAAGATGGAGTGAAAAAGATTTTGTGTGATCAGGGCCTGAACATGCAGGAGGGTGAAAGGAGGGCAAGGAATAGAGTGAATTGGATCGATGTGGTATACCGGGGTTGACGTGCTGTCAGTGGATTGAATCAGGGCATGTGAAGCGTCTGGGGTAAACCATGGAAAGCTGTGTAGGTATGTGTGTAGGTGATATATATATATATATCACCTCCCCACTTGCGCCCTTCACCGAAGTTCCCATTTGCTCCCCTGTCTTACGCACTTTATTTACCTCCTTCCAGAACATCTTTTTATTCTCCCCAAAATTTAATGATACTCTCTCACCCCAACTCTCATTTGCCCTTTTTTTCACCTCTTGCACCTTTCTCTTGACCTCCTGTCTCTCTCTTTTATACATCTCCCACTCAATTGCATTTTTTCCCTGCAAAAATCATCCAAATGCCTCTCTCTTCTCTTTCACTAATACTCTTACTTCTTTATCCCACCACTCACTACCCTTTCTAATCAACCCACCTCCCACTCTTCTCATGCCACAAGCATCTTTTGTGCAATCCATCACTGATTCCCTAAATACATCCCATTCCTCCCCCACTCCCCTTACTTCCATTGTTCTCACCTTTTTCCATTCTGTACTCAGTCTCTCCTGGTACTTCCTCACACAGGTCTCCTTCTCAAGCTCACTTACTCTCACCACCCTCTTCACCCCAACATTCATTCTTCTTTTCTGAAAACCCATACAAATCTTCACCGTAGCCTCCACAAGATAATGATCAGACATCCCTCCAGTTGCACCTCTCAGCACATTAACATCCAAAAGTCTCTCTTTCGCACGCCTGTCAATTAACACGTAATCCAATAACGCTCTCTGGCCATCTCTCCTACTTACATAAGTATACTTATGTATATCTCGCTTTTTAAACCAGGTATTCCCAATCATCAGTCCTTTTTCAGCACATAAATCTACAAGCTCTTCACCATTTCCATTTACAACACTGAACACAAGATAACAAGTAGTGGTGATGTGAGAAGGAGATGGAGTGAGTATTTTGAAGGTTTGTTGAATGTGTTTGATGATAGAGTGGCAGATATAGGGTGTTTTGGTCGAGGTGGTGTGCAAAGTGAGAGGGTTAGGGAAAATGATTTGGTAAACAGAGAAGAGGTAGTGAAAGCTTTGCGGAAGATGAAAGCCGGCAAGGCAGCAGGTTTGGATGGTATTGCAGTGGAATTTATTAAAAAAGGGGGTGACTGTATTGTTGACTGGTTGGTAAGGTTATTTAATGTATGTATGACTCATGGTGAGGTGCCTGAGGATTGGCGGAATGCGTGCATAGTGCCATTGTACAAAGGCAAAGGGGATAAGAGTGAGTGCTCAAATTACAGAGGTATAAGTTTGTTGAGTATTCCTGGTAAATTATATGGGAGGGTATTGATTGAGAGGGTGAAGGCATGTACAGAGCATCAGATTGGGGAAGAGCAGTGTGGTTTCAGAAGTGGTAGAGGATGTGTGGATCAGGTGTTTGCTTTGAAGAATGTATGTGAGAAATACTTAGAAAAGCAAATGGATTTGTATGTAGCATTTATGGATCTGGAGAAGGCATATGATAGAGTTGATAGAGATGCTCTGTGGAAGGTATTAAGAATATATGGTGTGGGAGGAAAGTTGTTAGAAGCAGTGAAAAGTTTTTATCGAGGATGTAAGGCATGTGTACGTGTAGGAAGAGAGGAAAGTGATTGGTTCTCAGTGAATGTAGGTTTGCGGCAGGGGTGTGTGATGTCTCCATGGTTGTTTAATTTGTTTATGGATGGGGTTGTTGGGGAGGTGAATGCAAGAGTTTTGGAAAGAGGGGCAAGTATGAAGTCTGTTGGGGATGAGAGAGCTTGGGAAGTGAGTCAGTTGTTGTTCGCTGACGATACAGCGCTGGTGGCTGATTCATGTGAGAAACTGCAGAAGCTGGTGACTGAGTTTGGTAAAGTGTGTGGAAGAAGAAAGTTAAGAGTAAATGTGAATAAGAGCAAGGTTATTAGGTACAGTAGGGTTGAGGGTCAAGTCAATTGGGAGGTGAGTTTGAATGGAGAAAAACTGGAGGAAGTAAAGTGTTTTAGATATCTGGGAGTGGATCTGGCAGCGGATGGAACCATGGAAGCGGAAGTGGATCATAGGGTGGGGGAGGGGGCGAAAATCCTGGGGGCCTTGAAGAATGTGTGGAAGTCGAGAACATTATCTCGGAAAGCAAAAGTGGGTATGTTTGAAGGAATAGTGGTTCCAACAATGTTGTATGGTTGCAAGGCGTGGGCTATGGATAGAGTTGTGCGCAGGAGGATGGATGTGCTGGAAATGAGATGTTTGAGGACAATGTGTGGTGTGAGGTGGTTTGATCGAGTGAGTAACGTAAGGGTAAGAGAGATGTGTGGAAATAAAAAGAGCGTGGTTGAGAGAGCAGAAGAGGGTGTTTTGAAGTGGTTTGGGCACATGGAGAGGATGAGTGAGGAAAGATTGACCAAGAGGATATATGTGTCGGAGGTGGAGGGAACAAGGAGAAGAGGGAGACCAAATTGGAGGTGGAAAGATGGAGTGAAAAAGATTTTGTGTGATCGGGGCCTGAGCATGCAGGAGGGTGAAAGGAGGGCAAGGAATAGAGTGAATTGGAGCGATGTGGTATACCGGGGTTGACGTGCTGTCAGTGGATTGAATCAAGGCATGTGAAGCGTCTGGGGTAAACCATGGAAAGCTGTGTAGGTATGTATATTTGCGTGTGTGGACGTATGTATATACATGTGTATGGGGGGGGTTGGGCCATTTCTTTCGTCTGTTTCCTTGCGCTACCTCGCAAACGCGGGAGACAGCGACAAAGTATAAAAAAAAAAAAAAAAAAAAAAAAAAAAAAAAAAAAAAAAAAAAAAATATATATATATATATATATATATATATATATATATATATATATATATATATATATATATATATATATATTTTATCTATTATACTTAACCACTGTGTCCTGCATCAGCAAGGTAGCGCAAGGAAACAGATGAGGGATGGCCCAACCCACCCACATACACATGTATATACATAATGCCCATACACGCACATATGCATAAACGTACTTTTCTACATTTACCTACATATACATACATAGACATATACATATATACACATGAACATATCCGTACTTGCTGCCTTTATCCATTCCCGTCGCCACCATGCCACACACAAAATAGCATCCCCCATCCAGCGAGGGTATACCAGGAACAAACAAAAAAAAAGGCCACTTTCGTTCACACTCACTCCCTAGCTATCATGTGTAATGCACCAAAACCACACCACCCTTTCCACATCCAGGCCCCACAGACCTTTCCATGGTTTACCCCAGATGCTTCACATGCCCTGGTTCAATCCATTGACAGCACGTCAACCTCGATATACCACATCATTCCAATTCCTTGCACTCCTTTCACCCTCCTGTATGTTCAGGCCCCGATTGCTCAAAATCTCTTTCACTCCATCCTTCCACCTCCAATTTGGTCTCCCACTTCTCCTTCCCTCCACCTCTTTCTTCACTGATTCTCCAAACCATTTCAACACACCCTCTTCTGCATTGTCAACCACACTCTTTTTATTACCACACATCTCTCTTACCCTTTCATTACTTACTCGATCAAACCACCTCACACCACATATTGTCCTCAAACATTTCGTTTCCAACACATCCACCTTCCTCCGCACAACCCTCTATAGCCCATGCCTCACAACCATATAACATTGTTGGAAAAACTATTCCTTTAAACATGCCCATTTTTGCTTTCCAAGATAACGTTCTTGACTTCCACACATTTTTCAATGCTCCCAGAACTTTTGCCTCCTCCCCCACCCTATGATTCACTTCCGCTTCCATGGTTCCATCCGCTGCCAAATCCACTCCCAGATATCTAAAACACTTCACTTACTCCAGTTTTTCTCCATTCAAGCTTACCTCCCAATTGACTTGTCCCTCAACCCTACTGTGCCTAATAACCTTGCTCTTCTTCACATTTGCTGTCAGCTTTCTTCTTTCACACACTTTACCAAACTCAGTCACCAGCTTCTGCAGTTTCTTACCCAAATCAGCCACTAGTGCTGTATCATCAGCGAACAAGAACTGACTCACTTCCCAAGCTCTCTCATCCACAGCAGACTGCATACTTGCCCCTCTTTCCAAAACTCTTGCATTTACCTCCCCAACAACCCCATCCATAAACAAATTAAACAACCATGGAGACATCACACACCCCTGCCGCAAACCATCATCACTGAGAACCAATCACTTTCCTCTCTTCCTACTCAAATACATGCCTTACACCCTCGATAAAAACTTTTCACTGCTTCTAACACCTTGCCTCCCACCATATATTCTTAAAACCTTCCACAGAGCATCTCTATCATATGCCTTCTCCAGATCCATAAATGCTACATACAAATCCATTTGCTTTTCTAAGTATTTCTCACATACATTTTTCAAAGCAAACACCTGATCCACACATCCTCTACCACTTCTGAATCCACACTGCTCTTCCCCAGTCTGATGCTCTGTACATGCCTTCACCCTCTCAATCAATACCCTCCCATATAATTTCCCAGGAATACTCAACAAACTTATACCTCTGTAATTTGAGCACTAACTTTTATCCCCTTTGCCTTTGTACAGTGGCACTATGCAAGCATTCCACCAATCCTCAGGCACCTCACCATGAGTCATACATACATTAAATAACCTTACCAACCAGTCAACAATACAGTCACTCCCTTTTTTAATAAATTCCACTGCAATACCATCCAAACCTGCTGCCTTGTTGCCGACTTTCATCTTCCACAAAGCTTTTGCTACCTCTTCTCTGTTTACCAAATCATTCTCCCTAACCCTCTCACTTTACACACCACCTCAACCAAAACACCCTATATCTGTTACTCTATCATCAAACACATTCAACAAACCTTCAAAATATTCACTCCATCTCCTTCTCACATCACCATTAACCCCGTTCACTGATGTTCCCGTTTGTTCCCTTATCTTACGCACTTTATTTACCTCCTTCCAGAACATCTTTTTATTCTTCCTAAGATTTGATGATACTCTCTCACCCCAACTCTCATTTGCCTTCTTTTTCACCTCTTGCACCTTTCTCTTGACCTCCTGCCTCTTTCTTTTATACGTCTCTATACTGTCATCTCAATGTTGTTGACTTTGTCTCAGTATGCTGTCAGGGTTTCATGTAAATTTGTGATCTGTTCCTGTTGGCTTGGCAGCCCAGTCTCATCTGTCATACCATCAATATATTATGCTAATGTATACTCTTCTATCATTGGCAGGTCCTGGTGTTCAGAAGATTGTGATATAAGCCTCCAAGCATTCCTAATTGACAAGCTGCAATAAGAAAGTAGTTTGATAATTGTATTAGTATGGAGAGCCTTGTAACAACATTCAGCTGCTCAGCCACAAGGAAAAAATGTGCATGAATGAGAAACTATGTATTATGGTTCAAGTAAGAGCAACAGTAGAACCAGCTGAAAAACATCAGTGACAGTAAAAGTATATAGAAATAGTAACACCAGAGGCAGTAGGAACAGCACTTATACATTATGTAAGTAAATCACAAGCAATGTAGTAAAAAGAATATTGTGAGGGAAGGAACTTTGAAATGAAAAGGACCACAGTTTATATGTAATTCAGTTAGTTCATTTAGAGAGCATTGTGATAAGCCTCATTTCTTTAGTGACAAAGACTGCCTTATTTTTAATGTAATTTTCAAAATCACTAAAAAGTAAAAAGTATGCTGTTGTTAGTTACTTCTTTCTGTGACTAGAACCATTGTATAATTAATTTTTCATAAAATGATCTTATGAAATATTGTCCTGAAATATATTTATATGTGTATTTTCTTAGAACTCATATCCTTGTTTGGTAGAATTAGACAATCAAAGTGAACTTGTGTATTTTTCATTAATTGCTTCCAGTGCCATATGAAGTTTCTGGCAAAAGTCACAACATGAACTCCGGACATGTGTATCACAAATGGAAAGACTGAGATATATGTGAACAAAGGTGATTGTAAGGGTATGTGTAAACAAAAAATTTCTTTCGCTTTTGTTGGAATTAACCTTAAAGACATTAATCATATATTGTCACCATTAGTTGGGAGCAGACATAAGTGGCAGACTTGCAATTTAAAAAAACAGGTTTTCTACAAGAAAGTATGTCCAAAGTCTAGCTATATTTTGCTTGTAAGAAATGTGGGAACTTCTCATGAGTTGGGAATAATCTATGTTATAAAACACAGGAACTTTAATTCCCAGCAGGTTCTGATGAGGGTTTGGTGTTTCTCTGAGGATGGGGTGGGTGAACCTGACCTCACTTGATCTTAAATAGGAGAGGCAAACCTGAGGCTTAGATGCTGTTTACTCCACTGGGCACAGGTTATGAACAGTTCATCTCACTGCTGTTAATCCTGGATGATGTAGGGTTAACTGTTCATATACTACATCACCGCTCACCAGTCTTGTCATTCTCACTTTACACATTCCAGCTGTCAGGGTTGTTCACTCTACCTCTCTTGTTCACTCATTGAACATTTAAGGCTGTCATATGCTGTACTTTGAACTGCAGTATTTTTTACAGGACTGCATTATGGAGGGTGACCAAGTGGCATGTTCAGCATGCAGTAAAACATTTTTAAAGGATTCTTTCTTGAAAGAGCATGTGCTTCCACACAAAGCTGAGGAGCCCTTCAAGGATTTACAAACCCAGGAAAGCTTTACTCAACATTATGGTCTTAGAAAGCGGGTATCATTTCATACAAGAGAGGAACAATATATATGTTCGCAGTGCCAAAAGTCCTTTTCCCAGAAGAGTAATTTAGTGCGACATATGACTGTTCATACAGGAGAAAAGCCATTTGAATGTTCACAGTGCCAAAAGACCTTCAGACAGAAGGGTACTTTAGTACAGCACATGGCTGTTCATACAGGAGAAAAGCCACATAAATGTGCACAATGCCAAAAGACCTTTTGCCAGAGGAGTAAGTTAAAGCAGCACATGATTATTCATACTGGAGAAAAGCCTTATAAATGCTCACAGTGCCAAAAGACTTTTACTCAATGCAGTAATTTAATGCAGCACATGAGAATTCATACAGGTGAGAAGCCATATGAGTGCCCACATTGTCAAAAAGCCTTCTCACAAAGGAGTCACTTAATGCAGCACAAGACTCTTCATACAGGGGAAAAGCCATATGAATGTTCACAGTGCCATAAAACATTCAGCCAGAAAGGTGCTTTAGTGCAGCACATGACGATTCATACAGGAGAGAAGCCATATGAATGTTCGCAGTGCCAAAAGACCTTCCGCCTGAAAAGTAAGTTGGTTCGGCATATGACTGTTCATACAGGTGATAAGCTACATGAATGTTTACACTGTCAAAAGACTTTCTGCAAAAGAGGTATTTTAGTGCAGCATATGGCTATTCATACTGGAGAAAAGCCATATAAATGTTCCCATTGCCAAAAGACCTTCTCTGAAAAAAGTTCTTTAGTGAAACACATAACTACTCATACAGGAGAGAAGCCATTTGAATGTTCACATTGCCAAAAGACTTTCTCTCAAAGGGGTAATTTGATGCGGCACATGACAGTTCATACAGGAGAGAAGCCATATGAATGTCCACATTGTCCAAAGACCTTCTCTCAGAAGACTACACTAGTGCAGCACATGAGAATTCATACTGGGGAGAAACCATATGGATGTGCGCATTGTTTAAAGACCTTTTCCCAGAGGAGTAGCTTAGGGTACCATATGTCAGTTCACACAGGAGAGAGACCATATGAATGCTCACACTGTCAAAAGGCCTTTTCTCATAGAAGTAATTTGGTTCAACACTTGAGTCTTCATGCAAAAATGAAACCATCTCAACATCAGATGTATTCAGCAGTACAGAAATCTGATAGTCCTGAAGGAATGAAACAAGAAAGCGATAATGGTGTTGAATCCATCATTATAAAGACAGAGCATTGTTCAGAACAGCCCAAAACTCTCTTTCCACCATCTATAAAGGCTCAAATGGATGATCGTGACATTGTTAAGGAAGAGTTCTGAGCCTTTTGAAGTTAAATTCATAACAGAGGATTATAAATGTTCTTCCATTAATGAGTGCATCTAAACATCATTCATTCTGTGATTTATCAAACAGGTAAGTGGCGATTCACACAAAAGTTTATAAACTTGTTTATGGTTCCCTTAAAAAACAAATTACCTTCAGTATGTTGAGGGAGAAATGTGTGTCTGTTGCATCATATTCCTGTGTAAAGTAGTAATATTGTTTGTATGTTGAATCAATCTGTATATATATATTTTATATGGTGATTCATTATAAGGAAAACTATGTTAGGAACTACCACACCTGGAAATGGTTGTGTATATTTTTATTATCGATAATGAATTGAATGAAAGCTTATCAATTTTATAAATGTTGAAGTCATACAAGGCAGAAATATGATTACTAAGTGTCTGTTACTTGAACATATTAACTAGAGTATCATTGATACCCAGTATATGTGAGTTTTTTATTCATTGTTGAAGAGATTAGACATATTTGGACAATTAAGTGTCTGCTCTGCCAAGCACTTTTCATAGCACATTTCATTACACTGGTCAACAAAGATTTTGTCCCAGAAATATATTTACTGTTTCTTATGAATTTTTGCACACTGAATACAAATATGATTTCAGAATTTCTCTGTCACCAAGAATTTTTTGTTCCAGCATACTCGCATATCATTAAGTACAGTATATATGTACCAGTGATCCGCAGAGCATTTGAAACAAGGAGTTTAACACTGTTTTTTCATTGTTTGTGAAGTGCAATAGCTTCTTTTTTAAAGAACAGATTTTGATAAATGAATCACTAAGGGCCTGTAGAAACACAACTGGAAATGGGACATTCAGGCAGTGCTCACTCCTGAGTAGTAGTTCTCTGTCAGTTGCAGGCTAGAACTCAATGTGTAAACTGTGTCTTTTCCACTCTGTTGACAGATTGTGCTTTTGTGTATTCAAGTGTTGTGCTGATACCCCATCCACAATTATAATGCCAAGAAACTGTGTAAATAGTCTGAATTCTTTCTCCTACATCTGCAGTGAATTGAAATTCCATTGCAAAGACATTCTTTCACACCCCTCATTAAAAAATGCTATGAGCATTACTTTGGTTGTAAAGTGGGCGACCAGCATAAGAGTTAGGCCCCCCATATCTATTGTGTCACATGTGTCAGGCTTCTCACAGCATGGGCAAAAGCTTCACGCAATATGTCTTTTGCCATTCCTATGGTTTGGAGAGAACCCAAAGATCATGCTTTGGAATGCTACTTTTGCCTGACAAATATAAATGGTATAACATCAAAATCCAGGCTTACTGTTAGATATCGTAATTCACCATCTGCTATGAGGCCAGTACCTTCCAATCAGGAATTACCTGTGCCAGAGCCTCGAAGAAACATGATACTGAGTAACAATGAATCTGGTGATCCAGGAATCCATAGAAGACAATATGGATCCAACATCTGAAGCAAGCTGTTCTTCAAGTGAACCTCATTTGTTGAGTCAAGGAGATCTTAATGATCTCATCTGCAATTTAAATTTGTCCAAGAAGCAAGCAAACTTTTGGGTTCCATGTTAAAGAGCTAGAATCTTCTCCAGAATGAAACTAAAGTTTGTTGTTATCATGGTCGCCATGTCATTTTCAACGAATTTTTCTCCCTTGAAGATGGTCTGTTTTTTTGCAGTGATGTTTGTTCTGTTATGAAGGTATTTGCCCATGAATATAACACAGATGAGTAGTGCTTGTTTATTGAATCTCCAAAAGTAAGTGTGAAAGCAGTTCTACTCACAATGGAAATGAATTCCCTTTCATTCCTCTGGCTCATGCAGCTAACATAAAGGAATTGCATGATAACATGAAGCTTATTTGGAAGAAATTTAGGATGGGGACTTTAAGTGGAATGTATGTGGTGACATAAAGGTAGTGACAGTTTTATTGGGAATGCTACTTGGTTACATGAAGTTCTGTTGCTTCCTCTGTGAATGGGACAGCTGGGAGAAGAAAAATCATTATGTAAAAAAAGTGTGGCCAAAATGAACATCACTGACTCCATCTAAGAAGACTGTCATCAATCTCCACTTGTTGATCTTGAAAAAGTTTATTTGCCTCCTTTGTACATTAAGCTCAGGCCAAAGGTATGGATAAAACTGGCCATGGATTCACATATTTGAAGAATAAATTCCCCAGAGTCTGTGATGCAAAAATCAAGGAGGGTATTTTTGTGGGACTACAGATCATGAAACTGCTTCAGGATGAAAAGTTCGATGAAGAGCTAAATGAAGTTGAAAAACCTACATGGCTGTCATTATAGAGTTTGTAAAGATTTTTTCGGTAATCTCTGATCAGAAAACTCCTGTGATGTAAGAGATCTATTGACTTCATAGAAAGCTCTGGGGTCCAATATTAGTCTAAAAATTCGTTTTTTGGACTTGCACTTAGACTTTTTCTTGAAATATCAGTGATGAGCACCACAAAAGATTTCACCAAGAGATTTTGGACAAGGAAATGTGGTACCAAGGAAAATGGATCCCCTTTATGTTCGCAGGCTACTGCTGGACACTAAGGAAGATGTTCCTGAAGCCAAATATAGCCAAAAGTTATACACTTCTGTATTCCTGAGTTAAGTTTTTAGGCGTAATACCAGCCTTATTTATGAATGAGTAATATATACCTATTATAAGATTTGATTGCTGCATCACTTAAAAACCATGCCTGATAGAAAATTTTAAAAAGATATTTAAATTCAGTGTAAAAAGTTCTTTAAGGTCCACCTATTTTAGTTTGTGGGGAAAAAAAGTTTGTTGACCAATGTTATTAATATTTGCCGTAGTGTGAGGCATATATTCTGGTTTATGTTTAGGTACACCATATATGTAAGGTCACATATTTGGTGCTGGTTTTCCTGTTTATCAATATGAGTTCAAAATTGTAAGCCTAGAACTATTTCTCTCCTATGCAATATCACAGAAATGATAAATAAAAAAAATCATCCCTCTAAAACTAGCTTTTCTCTTTCGAGTTAATGTATTATGTGTGAATGAGGGATCACACATAAAGTCAGCATATCAAGAGAACATCAATAATCTATACCCACATATCACATACTAGTGTACTCACACGTGCATTCCACATACTCCATTTACACCCAGATGGCACACTCCTCTACACTACCACATACAGAGTCAGGCTTATAAGAACTTCTTAGATCGGTTGTGAATTAAGTACTTAATGGGAATTTTTTTTGACATTGCAAAATCATGGAAGGGAACATATTATTAGAGTGGTTGATTTCATATAAACAATTTACAGTGATTTAAAATACAGTAAGAGAAGGAGCTTGGGCGAATAGGAATTGGTGACCTAACACTAATAGAAAGCGAGGCAAGAGATGTGGAACAGCACTTAGAAATATTAAGGGAAAGAGACAACATCTTCACAGAAGATTAGGAAGAACTTACTATAGCATTGTAACACTCCTAGACAAATGAATAATATGAAAAGGAACTTTAAGACCAGAAAAAGTGGATTCTGCAGAATGATGAAAAGGTGGAATTTAACCTAATGATCTTATGGTTGATTAACGAGAAATGTAAAAGATTTCTGAGACAAGAGAAAAGTGATTATAAAGTGAAAGTTAATCACAAAAGATTCTTTTATTTGTATTGATTAATTGAAGACTGAACAGCTTACTGATGGGGATGAGAAAAAGAGCCATATTTTGAATATGTGGACACTATAGTATTTGTAGTGTGAAAGACACTATAGGACCATTAATAGATGAAAATTGGTGCCATATACATTGTGAGAAAACTAAGGCATAAGTTCCTGATAATGCCTTTAGGCCAGTTTACACAATAGAAAGTGTCTTACACAGGCAAGAACTACATGGCTCTTTCTTAGGTACTTTATATTTCCATTATGACAGTACAAAAGTTTTCTCTCCCAGTGATGAACCAACCCTTTGGTTCTCTTTTCTCACTCTGCCATAGAGACTGATATTTCCTCATCCCCTAATGCTTATTAACATTATATCCTTCCTTGTATTGTTTATTTATACTGTCCAAAAAGCTGTTCTCTCTCTGGATACAATTAAGGCACATGGACCAGCTGGTATTCATCCCTGTGTTTTGAAGGAGTGTACCTCCACACTTACACTTTTTTGTTTACTGTTCTTCCTCTTATCATTAGTGTATAGTGTATAGCCTTTCCCAAAGAAGGTTACTGTTATATACCCTTTCCAACCATGGATCTGTTGCTCTGACTTCTATTATTTCCAAGGGCTTTGAATCCGTCTTCATCTATTTTTTAATTATCTTGAATTTTCAAATTTTTCCTCATTACCATTATGGTTCTGCAAGACAAGATTGAACAGGAATATCCTTTTCTGTCATACTAGTGTCATCGAATCTGAAGGGCTTTATAAAATTCTCTATTATAGCCCATGATACACTTAAGTTTTTGACAGGTGGGGTCATAGATCACCAGTATAGCAGAGTGAAGCTACGTGAAGCCTGAAGTGGGTACATAGACAGCAGAATGAGGCCATGTGAAGCCTGAGATGGGCCCGTAGATCCTTAGTACAACAGAGTAAGGCCAGATATAGCTGAAAGTGGGCCTATAGATTCCCAATTTAGCAGTGAAGCTATGTGAAACCTAAGATGGGCTCATAGGTCTTTGGTATAGTAGTATGAGGCCATGTGAAGCCTGAAATTATCCCATAGATCACTGTATAGCAGAATGAGGAGGGTCCATAGATTCCCATGCAGAATGAGGCTTTAACATCCAAAAGAGACCTGCCTGCAATCACAGAACTTTATTGAGTAAATTTTATGTCAATCAACTAATTCATTATATCTTGTTAGTATTTCATTTATTGGAGGAAAATCCACAGTTAATCATGCGAATTTTATGAGTTAGATTGTGCTATGGATAAAACTCTTAAGAATAAAAAGACCTGCTTGATGAAAGAGGATGACAGTGATATGAGTGTGTACTGTAAATATTGTAAACTTAAACTGTGTAAAGTTCATTTGAGTAGCAGCAGTATCAAAATGGGCAGAGATCACCCTAGTGGACTGTATTTGTTCTTGTACCTCTCCATACATGCATGGGTATGGGTTGCATCTTCATTCCTTCATTTAGATTTAAAGATGTACTTTCTCAGTATACTGAGATGCCTTTTGTTACAGACAACTGCAGAGATGTTTGATTTATGGTGTTTTTAGGGTAAAGTGTGCTTCCAAATTTTTATTTTCAAGTTATGTGGGATTATGTGTGAAAAAATGTGATCATCATTGGACTGGCAGAGTGTTGATGAGGCATTGGCAAGGATATAGTTTGTAGTCATGGTGTGTTACTGTATTTTGTGCTCTAGTGTACTGTATTGCATATGCTTCACCCCCTGTGTCATGCCACCAAAACTTCATTTGAATTTTATTTAGAGTCTCTTGATACTAGTTGTGCTAAGGAGCATGAGGCCCTCACCACTGAGGTTAAGGTGGATGTGCTTAAGTGTTATAAGAGAAGTGAATGAACAACTGATACCATTCTGATTCATAATACTGAGTATATCATAACCCCCAGTTATAGTCTGCACTGCCACATTACTCACTTTTGTAGTTAAATGACCCATCACTGATATTTAATCTCTTACATCAAAACTGCTGATACACTAGCTCAACCACTTACAAAACAATCACCTCTCATCATCTTTCATCTTGTGGCCAGGTGAATAAATGCTAAGAATCACCCTTGTCTTGCAATCCACCTACATTTTCACCCACATCAGACTGGAACTCACTTCCTAACACTTTTACACATTCCCATGACTTCACCTTCAGCAGTAGTGCTACTCTTCCCTTAGCTTTTGCCCTCACATCAACCCCTGACTTTACTCGTAAGACATTCCCAAACCTGCAGCGGCAGGCACCCCATTCCCTTTGTTGTCTTTTCCTAGTGCTATCTCGCACACATGCGGGGGAGGGGGTTGTCATTACATGTGTGGCGGGGTGGTGACGGGAATGAATAAGGGCAGACAGTATGAATTATGTACATGTGTATATATGTATATGTCTGTGTGTGTATATATATGTATATGTGTGTATATATATATATATGTATAAGTATGATTAATGAATGAATTCTTTTCTTTCATACTATTCGCCATTTCCCACGTTAGCGAAGTAGCATTAAGAACAGATGACTGGACCTTTGAGGGAATATCCTCACCTGGCCCCCTTCTCTGTTCCTTCTTTTGGAAAATTAAAAGAAAAAAGAATGAGAGGGGAGGATTTCCAGTCCCCCGCTCCCTTCCATTTTAGTCGCCTTCTACGACACGCAGGGAATATGTGGGAATTATTCTTTATCCCCAGGGATGAAATAAATGAATATATATATATATATATATATATATATATATATATATATATATATATATATATATATATATATTATTTGGGAGGGTATTGATTGAGAGGGTGAAGGCATGTACAGAGCATCAGATTCAGGAAGAGCAGTGTGGTTTCAGAAGTGGTAGAGGATGTGTGGATCAGGTGTTTGCTTTGAAGAATATATGTGAGAAATACTTAGAAAAGCAAATGGATTTGTATGTAGCATTTATGGATCTGGAGAAGGCATATGATAGAGTTGATAGAGATGGTCTGTGGAAGGTATTAAGAATATATGGTGTGGGAGGCAAGTTGTTAGAAGCAGTGAACAGTTTTTATCAAGGATGTAAGGCATGTGTACGTGTAGGAAGAGAGGAAAGTGATTGGTTCTCAGTGAATGTAGGTTTGTGGCAGGGGTGTGTGATGTCTCCATGGTTGTTTAATTTGTTTATGGATGGAGTTGTTAGGGAGGTGAATGCAAGAGTTTTGGAAAGAGAGGCAAGTATGCAGTTTGTTGTGGATGAGAGAGCTTGGGAAGTGAGTCATTGTTGTTCGCTGATGATACAGCGCTGTTGGCTGATTCATGTGAGAAACTGCAGAAGCTGGTGACTGAGTTTGGTAAAGTGTGTGAAAGAAGAAAGTTGAGAGTAAATGTGAATAAGAGCAAGGTTATTAGGTACAGTAGGGTTGAGGGTCAAGTCATTTGGGAGGTAAGTTTGAATGGAGAAAAACTGGAGGAAGTGAAGTGTTTTAGATATCTGGGAGTGGATCTGGCAGCGGTTGGAACCATGGAAGCGGAAGTGAATCATAGGGTGGGGGAGGGGGCGAAAATTCTGGGAGCGCTGAAGAATGTGTGGAAGTCGAAAGCATTATCTCGGAAAGCAAAAATAGGTATGTTTAAAGGAATAGTGGTTCCAACAATGTTATATGGTTGCGAGGCGTGGGCTATGGATAGAGTTGTGTGCAGGAGGGTGGATGTACTGGAAATGAGATGTTTCAGGACAATATGTGGTGTGAGGTGGTTTGATCGAGTAAGTAATAATAGAGTAAGAGAGATTTGTGGTAATAAAAAGAGTTTGGTTGAGAGAGCAGAACAGGGTGTTTTGAAATGGTTTGGTCACATGGAGAGAATGAGTGAGGAAAGATTGACCAAGAGGATATATGTGTCAGGTGGAGGGAACGAGGTGAAGTGGGAGACCAAATTGGAGGTGGAAAGATGGAGTGAAAAAGATTTTGAGTGATCAGGGCCTAAACATGCAGGAGAGTGAAAGGCATGCAAGGAATAGAGTGAATTGGAACGATGTGGTATACCGGGGTCGACTTGCTGTCAGTGGATTAACCCAGGGCATGTGAAGCGTCTGGGGTAAACCATGGAAAGTTCTGTGGGGCCTGGATGTGGAAAGGGAGCTGTGGTTTCGGTGCATTATTACATGACAGCTAGAGACTGAGTGTGAACGAATGTAGCCTTTGTTGTCTTTTCTTAGCGCTACCTCTCACACATGAGGGGGGAGGGGGTTGTTATTTCATGTGTGGCGGGGTGGCGATGGGAATTAATAAAGGCAAACAGTATGAATTATGTACATGTGTATATATGTATATGTTTTTGTGTATATATGTATGTATACATTGAGATGTATAGGTATGTGTATTTGCGTGTGTGGACGTGTATGTATATACTTGTGTATGGGGGTGGGTTGGGCCATCCTTTTGTCTGTTTCCTTGCACTACCTCACTAACGCGGGAGACAGTGACAAAGCAAAATAAATAAAATATATATATATATATATATATAAGGGATAAGGGAGAAAAAATACTTCCCATGCATTTCCCACGTGTCGTAGAAGGCGACTAAAGGGGACGGAAGCGTGGGGCTAGAAACCTTCCCCTTCTTGTATTTTAACTTTTTTAAAGGGGAAACAGAAGAAGGAGTCATGCGGGAAGTGCTCATCCTCATCGAAGGCTCAGATTGGGGGTGCCTAAATGTGTGTGGATGTAACCAAGATGAGAAAAAAGGAGAGATAGGTAGTATCTCTGAGGAAAGGAACCTGGATGTTTTGGCTTTGAGTGAAACGAAGCTCAAGGGTAAAGGGGAAGAGTGGTTTTGGAATGTTTTGGGAGTAAGGTCAAGGGTTGGTGAGAGGACAAGAGCAAAGGAAGGAGTAGCACTACTCCTAAAACAGGAGTTGTGGGAGTATGTGATAGACTGTAAGAAAGTAAACTCTAGATTGGTATGGGTAAAACTGAAAGTGGATGGAGAGAGACTTGTGATTATTGGTGCCTATGCACCTGGGCATGAGAAGAAAGATCATTAGAGGCAAGTGTTTTGGGAGCAGCTAAGTGAGTGTGTTAGCAGTTTTGACACAAGAGACCGGGTTATAGTGATGAGTGATTTGAATGCAAAGGTTAATAATGTGGCAGTTGAGGGAATAATTGGTGTACATGGGGTGTTCAGTGTTGTAAAGGAAAATGGTGAAGAGCTTGTAGAATTGTGTGCTGAAAAAGGACTGGTGATTGGGAATACCTGGTTTAAAAAGAGAAATATACATGATTGTACGTATGATGTAAGTACGAGAGATGGCCAGAGAGCGTTATTGGATTACCTGTTGATTGACAGGCATGTGAAAGAGGACTTTTGCATGTTGATATGCTGAGAGGTGCAACTGGAGGGATGTCTGATCATTATCTTGTGGAGGGGAAGGTGAAGATTTGTAGAGGTTTTCAGAAAAGAAGAATGTTGGGGTGAAGAGAGTGTTGAGAGTAAGTGAGCTTGGTGAGGAGATTTGTGTGAGGAAGTACCAGGAGAGACTGAGTGCAGAATGGAAAAAGGTGCGAGCAAAGAACGTGAGGGGATTAGGGGAGGAATTGGAAGCAGTGATGGCTTGCACAAAAGATGCTTGTGGCATGATAAGCGTGGGAGGTGGGCAGATTAAAAAGGGTAGTGTGTGGTGGGATGAAGATGTAAGATTATTAGTGAAAGAGAAGAGAGAGGCACTTGGATGATTTTTGCAGGGGAATAGTGGAAATTACTGGGAGATGTATAAAAGGAAGAGGCAGGAGGTCAAGAGAAAGGTGCAAGAGGTGAAAAAGAGGGCAAATGAGAGTTGGGGTGAGAGAGCATCATTGAATTTTAAGCAGAATAAAAAAATGTTTTGGAAGGAGGTAAATAAAGTGCGTAAGACAAGAGAACAAATGGGAACATCAGTGAAGGGGGCTAATGGGGAGGTAATAACAAGTAGTGGTGATGTGAGAAGGAGATGGAGTGAGTATTCTGAAGGTTTGTTGAATGTGTTTGATGATAGAGTGGCAGATATAGGGTGTTTTGGTCGAGGTGGTTTGCAAAGTGAGTGGGTTAGGGAGAATGATTTGGTAAACAGAGAAGACGTAGTGAAAGCTTTGCGGAAGATGAAAGCTGGCAAGGCAGCGGGTTTGGATGGTATTGCAGTGGAATTTATTAAAAAAGGGATGACTGTGTCGTTGACTGGTTGGTGAAGATATTCAGTGTATGTATTGCTCATGGTGAAGTGCCTGAGGGTTGGTGGAATGCATGCATAGTGCCATTGCACAAAGGGAAAGGGGATAAAGGTGGGTGTTCAAATTACAGAGGTATAAGTTTGTTGAGTATTCCTGGGAAATTATATGGGAAGGTATTGAATGAGAGTGTGAAGGCATGTACAGAGCATCAGATTGGGGAAGAGCAGTGTGGTTTCAGAAGTGGTAGAGGATGTGTGGATCAGGTGTTTGCTTTGAAGAATGTATGTGAGAAATACTTAGAAAAACAAATGGATTTGTATGTAGCTTTTATGAATCTGGAGAAAGCATATGATAGAGTTGATAGAGATGCTCTTTGGAAGGTATTTAGAGTATATGGTGTAGGAGGCAAGTTGTTGGAAGCAGTGAAAAGTTTTTATCGAGGGTGTAAGGCATGTGTACGAGTAGGAAGAGAGGAAAGTGATTGGTTCTCAGTGAATGGTGGTTTGCGGCAGATGTGCATGATGTCTCCATGGTTGTTTAATTTGTTTCTGGATGGGGTTATTGGGGAGGTGAATGCAAGAGCTTTGGAGAGAGGGGCTACTATGCAGTCTGTTCTGGATGAGAGAACTTGGGAAGTGAGTCAGTTGTTGGTCGCTGATGATACAGTGCTGGTGGCTGATTCGGGCGAGAAACTGCAGAAGCTGGTGACTGAGTTTGGTAAAGTGTGTGAAAGAAGAAATCAAAGAGTAAATGTGAATAAGAGCAAGGTTATTAGGCACAGTACGGTTGAGGGACAAGTCAATTGGGAGGTAGGTTTGAATGGAGAAAAACTGGAGAAAGTGAAGTGTTTTAGATATCTGCGAGTGGATTTGGCAGCGGATGGAACCATGGAAGTGGAAGTGAGTCACAGGGTGGGGGAGGGGGCAAAAGTTCTGGGAGCATTGAAAAATGTATGGAAGGCGGGAACATTATCTCGGAAAGCAAAAATGGGTATGTTTGAAGGAATAGTGGTTCCAACAATGTTGTATGGTTGAGAAGCATGGGCTATAGATAGAGTTGTGTGGAGGAGGGTGGATGTGTTGGAAGTGAGATGTTTGAGGACAGTAAGTGGTGTGAGGTGGTTTGAGGACAATATGTGGTGTGAGGTGGTTCGACCGAATAAGTAATGAAAGGGTAAGAGAGATGTTTGGTAATAAGAAGAGTGTAGTGGAGAGAGCAGAAGAGGGTATTTTGAAATGGTTTGGTCACATTGAGAGGAAGAGTGAGGAAAGATTGACAAAGATGATATATGTGTCAGAGGTGGAGGGAACGAGGAGAAGTGGGAGACCAAATTTGAGGTGGAAGGATGGAGTAAAAAAGATTTTGAGTGATCGGGGCCTGAACATGCAGGAGGGTGAAAGGCGTGCAAGGAATAGAGTGAATTAGAATGATGTGGTATACTGGGGTCAACGTGCTGTCAGTGAATTGAACCAGGTCATATGAAGCGTCTTGGGTAAACCATGAAAAGGTTTGTGGGGCCTGGATGTGGAAAGGGAGCCGTGGTTTCAGTGCATTATACATGACAGCTAGAAAATGAGTGTGAATGAATGTGGCCTTTGTTTTTCTTTCCTAGTATTACCTCGCACGTGTGCCAGGGGAGGAGGGTTGTCATTTCATGTGTGGCGGGTGGCAACGGAAATTAATAAAGGCAGCAAGTATGAATTATGTACATTTGTATAAATGTATATGTCTGTGTGTGTATATATATATATATATATATATATATATATATATATATATATATATATATATATATATATATATATATTTCTTTTTTTTTTTTGCCGCTGTCTCCCGCGTTTGCGAGGTAGCGCAAGGAAACAGGCGAAAGAAATGGCCCAACCCACCCCCATACACATGTATATACATACGTCCACACACGCAAATATACATACCTACACAGCTTTCCATAGTTTACCCCAGACGCGTCACATGCCCTGATTCAAC